>NW_008333887.1:434195-461676 GCF_000622305.1 Nannospalax galili | reverse complement strand
GATTCTTAATCCATTCAGATAGTCTATGTCTTTTGACTGGGGAGTTCAGTACGTTAATATTTAAAGTTATTAATGAGAGATGTGTAGTGAATTGTGTTATTTTTATTTCTGTTTACATTCTGTTTACATTCTTGATATAGTTGTATTCCATAATTATACCTTCACTGAATTTCTTTCTGCAACCCCTTGGGCATAGTCATTCCTTTCTTCTGCTCTTTGTATTGCTTCCAGAACTCTCTGATGGGCTGGTTTTGTGGACATGAATTCCTTCAGCCAATTTATGTCATGGAAGATTTTTCTTTCCCCTTCAACTATAATAGACATTTTGGCTGGATATAGTAATCTGAGTTGGCATCTGTTGTTATTTAAAACTGGGAATACTTTGATTCAGGCTCTTTGGGCTTTCATAGTTTGCACTGAAAGGTCAGCTATAATCCTATTGGGTTTACCTTTATATGTGACTTGTTTCTCTTTTGCAGATTTCATTATTGTCTCTTTGTTTTTTACATGTAGTGTTTTTGCTATGATGTTTCTTTTCTGGTCCTGTCTGGTGTTCTATATGCTTCTTGTATTTGTATGGGCATGTCTTTCTTTAATTTTGGAAAATTTTCTTCCACGATTCTGTTGAAGATCTGATCCATGCCATTATCTTGGGATTCTTCTCTTCTTGTATGCCTACAATTTGTAAATTTGGTCTTTTTATGGTGTCACACAATTCTTGCATATTCCATTCTTGTGATTTCTTAAATTTTCATAATCTTTGCTTGAGTGGTCTAGTTCATCCACTTTGTCTTTCAGTCTTGATACTCTGTTTTCCATTTCATTCATCCTATTGGTAAGGCTTTCTCCTGTCGTTTCTAATTGGCTTACTGAGTGTTTCACTTCCTTCTTCATTTTAGCCTGAGTATTCTTCAATATTTCTAACTCTTTTCTGAATTCATTCAGAAGTTTATCCCTGTCTTCCTTCAGTTCTTTGATTTCTTTTGTTTGTGTGTGTGTGTTCTTTAAATTCACTGAATTCTTTTATCGTGTTTATTATTTGTTTTTTTGAGTTCCATGTCCTTCATTATCTCTAGTGGTTTCTTATTGTACTCCTCTAGAGGACTATTGGTATTTGGTGGGGATATGTTATTTTGGTTTTCAATGTTATTACTTTTTCTCTGTGATTTTGACATGTGAATTTCTTTTGTAGTTTCTGATTCTTGTGTGCGACTCAGGCCTTAAAGTTTAGGTCTGCTTCTTTTTCTGAACTTATGTCTCTTTGTGGTTTACTTTTTGGGCATGAAAAGCTGGTTTGTCTAATTTTCTTGTTCTCTCTCTTGATTTTATATTGGAAATGCTGGATTGCTTTTGTCTTCAGGAGTTTCCACAAAGGCCCAATTCAGGTGAGGGTCAGATGTTTTCAGGCTTTCTCCTAAGGTCTGGATCCCTCCAGGAACGATTTTGGCTTCAAGAATTTGGGGGAAGTACTGGCCTGGGAGCCTGGCTCTGGAAAGATGGTGGTCTAGGGCAGCTGGTGGCCGTGCCACAAAGAGATGCAAAGGCAGATGGGGTGGAAAGAGGCCCTAAGGCCTCCTGGGGACTGCACTGAGGTGCTGGGTTGGTCTGGATGCAAAGGATCAAGAAGAGGAAAGGTCAACCCCAGTTTCCCAGACAGAAGCTCGTGTGTGGTGCAGGCCCAGGGAAGCAGAGGGAGTGAGGGTGGGGCCAGGCCCTGAAGCAGAGCTCCTGGCTCCCAGAAAAGGCACTCCATTGGTCTGGATGTAAAGGATCAGGGAGCAGTATTGGTTCCCCAGGTGTCTGGGGCCCTAAGACAAGGAATGGGGCAGGCCCAAACTCGGAGGAGAGAATGACCTTAGAAATGGGAGGGTGAATGAGGCTTGGGAGTCAAAGTTTTGAGGGCCTAGTGGACTTACCCCAGAGGCCTGTAGGTATGAGAGAGGCCTTCTGGGGGTCCTGTAAGCCCAGGAAGGCAGAGGGAGTTGAGGGCGGGGCCAGCCCCAGAAGCAGAGCTCCTGAGGCCCAGAGAAGGCACTCCGTTGGTATAGATGAAAAGGGTTGGGGAGCAGTAAAAAAGACTCTTAGAAACATTTAAAAAAAAAAAAAGTTTACATCAGTAGCATCTGGTTCTGGGAAGTTTGCATGTGTGAGAATGTATTAATGAATTACTATTAAGAATACTCAAAATCTATTCTATTATGCACCAGTAAATAAATGTATATTTCTTGTGGCTTTGTCATCAATCTAAGGGACTTGAATGATCACCATCAAGGGATTAGGTTTGTTTTAAAGAATTAAAGAATTAAAAAGAAGGAAGATTCTTAGGTCAGCAGAGAACAAGAAACAAATTTTATTGAAAGATAAAGACTCACACATCTATAACAAAATCACACAGAAAAATGATGCTCTCCACAGTGGAGAGGAGTAATAGGAGTTGCCAACCCCCACCCTACCACTTTTCAACACACTGGAAATGGTCAGGGATTTAAGAGTTGTGGTGATTTCCCCTTCTCTAATTTTGGATTAGTCAACATAAAGGAGAGAAGGCTGATAGATTTATGGCCTAAAATGAAGAGGTGTTCAGGTTCCAGGTCACACCTCAGTCTTACCAGAATGGCTTGAACTAGTCAGGGGTAGCGGGAGAACCCTGATGTCGAGAGGAGGAGCCCCAGCCCCTTGTTTCCAACCAAAAAGAAGATGAAATTCCACCATCTTTATTAGTCCTTAGTGATCCTGTTTGCATATTTGGGATTTAGTCCCTTACACATCCATAAATATGGTTGAATGAAGTTGTTTGGGGCAACACTGATAAAAGGACATGCTACTGAATACAGTATTGTATAACTGTAATAATTCAACTGTAAACCTAAAAATTTACAGCCAATTTGAAAGAGATACATATTAGTTCAGAAAATTGTTACTGAATATGTCAATACTGTTTTAATGAAATGCTTCTTCTAAGTATGTGGTTATTAAATAAACAATTTTAAAAAGGACATGCTAAAATGTAAGTTTTATCATCTTCAATTTGAAACAGTTTTCAAGATCATAGTCCTATATTTATGCTATAAAAAGCCAAGAACAACGAAACAGATCAGAAACAATTTATCAGTTACTTATTGCCTAAGGCAAAGAGGATAAAGAGTAACAAAAGGAAATGACTATTTAGATGATGCTCCCATTGCCATGGGAGCCCTGGAAATGCGATCTTTTTCCCTGCCCTACTAGGGAAAGTTAGAAACTTTATTCTGTCCTAAGTCTAGACAAAAGCTTCAGGAAAACTATTCTGATAATGTAGCTGGGTTTCTTGGAGCAGGAGTGTGGAATGAAACTGCACAGGAGTGACTGCTACAGCCTCGCCTTTCTCAAGGTAAAGCCAGACACATGAGAACCTTCCTATGAGCTCGTCATAATAAGCAAGACCAAAAAAGGGGGCATTTGTGCATTTGAAATGTACAGAGATTGAACACAAAGGGATCAGGATGTACAGATGCATTTAACTTCTACTAGAAAAGTTCCAGGGCCCCCCACTCTCCCAATCAACTACTTGAGAGTGATCTGCAGGGCATTCAAGAAAATTAAGGTAAACACGAATCTAGCTAGGCAAATGTCATGATAGATCCTGTGAGACTGGCAGAAGAATGTGAATAAACCTGATAATATGACCAGGAAAGATAGAATACAATTCCTGGGAAAAAGAGCAAAACTGACATCTCACATGACTTTCCCATTCACTTCTAACATCTATTTAGGACTGTTGAGCTAAATAGAGATGCAATATGCATTTCCACTAATCACAATCTTCTTCATGTTAACAAGAGGCATTTTTCCAATATAACTTTTCCTTTTCCTTCCTTAACATCATCATCAATATCCAATATCCATAAACAGATATCTGTGCATGTGTGTTGATGAGGATCTATGGATTAATCTGTTTTACTCTATGAACTTCACGTGGATAATTACTGTTGATCTGTCTTCAAACTCAGAGATTATTTTTTCTACCACCTTAAATAAACTTTGGAGATGTTCTACTGTATATTCTATTTTACTCATTATATTTTTAAATTACAAATTTCTCTTTCATTTTAACTTCTGTTTACTTACTGAGATTGTTTGGGGGACAATCGATTCAAACTGTTTTGATTATTTAACTATATTCCTAAAAGATATTTTGAAATAGTTTGTTATACTAACATCTAAGGCCAATTAGATTGCCTTTCTATTATTTATTTCAATTTTCTTGTGAACATGTCTCAATTTTCCCTTTCATGTCTTCTCATTTTGTTAAAACAGAAAATTAAATAATAAATTTTAGCAAATACTTTTTCACATTTTTTTCCTGAAGTTTTTTTAATCATCTTGGATTTAACTATAAATATGTCATATAGTGTATAACCACTGATATATTTACTCATATATTATTGTCATTTTATTTTGTTTGCTTGACATCTTAGCATGTGCTGTTTTGACTACATAAATAAATGATCAGCCAATTACTTTAGCAGATGTTATAATTAGACATCTGTGACTACAAGGCTGTTGACTTCTTGTCTTGTAATGGATCTGTTTGTGTGCTTGTGAGTACAATTCAAGTTTGTCTAATTTATGCAACAATTTGATCTTCGTTTTCATTGGGCTTCCCATGGGCTTCCTCTTTACAGATGTGCAACTTCTTCATCAGCTGTAGATATATAGGTAACTTACCCTGTGTATATTAAACACAACATTTGACTCTCACATATTTAATTGTTTATGAAATATATGGCCATTATTTTAGTCCCACACAGTTTCAAAACCTCATACTTACAAAGCAATGCATTTTCCCTACTTGTTCTTTATCCTGAGTTATCTAATTTTACCAACAACTAGCATATGTTTTCACCTTCTGTACAAAATCAAATCCATTAACCTTGTCAGTAGGACTGCTATTTCTAATGACCAATTCTTTCATGAAAACACAATAGACGTGGGGAGTTTGGGAAAAACTCCAAACAAAACAATGATAAACCTAGTTGCTATTCACAGATGTTCAAAATAATGGCTTTACATTTGTTTTCACTTTCATGTTTGTTTTACATGGTTTTAATGAAATTTTTCTAATATTTCTACTGTTTGGGGGAAGGGGAGAATATTTGAACATTTCATCAAGTAGCCATGGCTATTAGTTTTACAGTTATATAAGGTATAACACTGCAAAAAGTTAATTTTTCTACATCAGTACTTTAGATTAGAGAATCAAGTTTAGTACAGATGACCTGCAGTAAATGATCACTAGTATCTTAAGCTATAATGAGCATGGGATCTTCTTAAATTAAAGAAATAACATAGTAGAAAATAATTTAAATAACAATTACACTTATTTTTGAAGCATCATACATTTATTTTAAAGAAAAATAATGGTGCTGGTCATCATTATGTCCAATCAATACCTTTTATCTTTCCTAAATATGATTTGCCTACTCATTAGGTAGGCAAATATATTCTATTAAGACATTCATTCACTGTGATTCAGTAAGTCCATGATATCATGATACAGTGTTTTTTTTAATGTTTGTTTGAAGTTAGATATTTTATATTAAAGTACTTAAGACAGATGTTAATCTAAACTTTGCTTATGTTCCACAATATTGTATTTGAAAGAGTGTGAATCTTTATTTAATCTTCTAATACTATTTCAAGTATGGCATATAAATATTGCCCTTTGCTGTAATAAAAATAAGAATTATTCACAGGTATATTCAGTGTTTTATTTAGACTTCTCTTTCTGTGGAAAAATATCTCACTTCACCAACTTAAGGGAGAAAGTACATACCTTGACTCATGGTTTCAAAGGTTTCTGTCTTTCAGTCTACCATTGGGTTGGACATCTCCATTGGGTCTGGCCCACAGTAAGGCAATGTAAGGCAAACAGAGCATGGAGGAGTAAACTTGTTTACCTTGTGGTACAAAAGAAGCCAAAAAACAGGAAAAGGCTGGCTACAAAGTATATCTTTTCAGGACAGACCTTCATCACCTAACTCTTGAGAAGAGGATTCATGTTCCAATGGTGCTATGTTATGGATCCATGAAGATATTAATCCATTGATTAAGTGAGAGGATTCAGGAAGCAATTATCTCGCAATAGTACTGCCAGCTGGAAATGAAATTTCAACATATGGACTTTTATGGGGACCACATCATATTCAAACCATTGCAATTACCATGCACCAACTAGTTAGTTTCAATTTGTTATGCATCCTTTTACAATGATGATATATTGTATTTTACCAGTGATTATTCATCTTGAAAATTCTAAGCTCATCACTACTACAGAAATGTGTAATCATCACCTAGATGCTCAAAAGATGGTACTGACAGAATTTAATACTAATTTTAAAACTACTTAAATGGAAGAGTAAGAACAGACTTTAATATATAGATAATGAATTTAAAGATTCAAGATCCTGAGTTAATCCTAAGCGGTATAAATTTCTAAATCCTGATAGGCTAAATAAGAAGAAATTTTAAGGCTGTATTAATTTAAGCATAAAATTAATACAACTATGGACACAGAGATAATTTTATGTATAGTATATATACATACATATCATAAAGGAAAAATTCTCCATGGACATATTTCAGCATATGTTTTTGTATAAATTTTCAATCCACTTCCTTCCTAGTGAGAATAGACATTTAGAAACATTTGTGGATATCAAAAGGAAAGGTACAGCCCATCTACTGGCTTGATGCTTAATCATAATATTAGGTTATTCTTCCCCTCCACTTCCAGGAATCCATACACTAATACCACTGAAGGCCTGTTTACACTGGTTGCTCTTAACTGATATACCAAACACAGTTATTTTTTAAAAATAACATACTAAATGACAAAACAAATAAAAACCCACCACCTCTCCCCATCTAACCCTCTGTTCTTCCTTCCCAGTTAAAGCACCTCCATTTTACCCATTTCCTCATTGATAATACCCATCTGCTATGATCTCCCCTCTCTTGAGCTCCTTCTTTCCCTTTAGTTCCTTGTATAACCATGCCTCTTCTGGCTCCTAGTTAAATACTCCCGTTTTACCTATTTTGCCCCTTGGTAACACACATCCTTACTATTTTTCTCTCTCAGGATCCTTCTTTCCATTTACCTCCATGATTTCTTTCTATTTTCCTGACTCCTGCAGTTACATCAGGATGTATGCTCACATATAAGGATTCAGTGTTAAGATTCACAAATGAGGGAAAATATATGTCGCTTGTTTTTTGGAGTCTGCATTACTTCACAGTATAAAATTTTCTATCATGATTAATTTACCTGCAAATGTCATAATTTCATCTTCCTTTACCACTGAGAACTCCATTTTGTAAATGTAGCATGTTTTCATCATCCATTCATCAGTTGAGGGACACTTAGGTTGCTTCCACTTCTTAGCTATTGTGAAAAGAACAGCAACAAACATAGATGTACAAGTGTCTCTTCAATAGAATAAGTCCTTTGGGTATATACCAAGGAGCAGTATAACCAGATCATATGGTAGACTCATTTTTAGTTTTTTAAGAGTTTTCACACTGCTTTTCATAGGGGTTGTGTGAGTTTGCAATCCCACCAGCACATGCTCTCCAGCATTTTGTATCATTTGTTCTTAGCCAGTCTGATGGGATAAGATGAAATCTTAAAGTGGTTTTGATTTACATTTCCCTAATTACTAAGGATTTTGAATGCTTTTTAACATGTTTCTTAGCGATTTTTATTTATTCTTTTGAGAACTCTCTGTTCAGATCCATAGCCTATCCTTTAATCAAGTCATTTGTTTTCTGGATTGCTTTTTGAGCTCTTTATATATTCTGGATATTAATCATCTGCTACGTAAGTAGCTGGTGAAGATTTTCTCTCATTCTTTGGATTTCCTCTTCACTTCCTTGATTGTATCTTTCATTGTACAGATGCTTTGTATTTAATTAGCTCCCATTTGCAATTATTGACCTTGATTTCTGAGCAAATGATCTCCAATTAGAAAACTCTTTTCTGAACCTATATCTTGTTGGATATTGCCTATGGTTTCTTCTAACAGTTTCAGAATTTCAGTTTTCACATTGAGATCTTTGATTCATTTGGAGCTGACTTTTGTGCAAGGTGATGGATAAAGTTCTATTTTTGTTCTTCTATGGATAGAGATCCAGTTTTGTCAGCCCCATTTGCTGAAGATGCTGTCTTTCCTCCAGTGTGTATTCTTGGCATCAGCAAATAGCAGGTTGCTGAAATTGCATGCACATATTTTTGGGTTTCACTTATGTTCTACTGATCTATGTGTCTTTTTTGTGCCAGTACCATGCTGTTTTATGACTATAGCTCTGTAATATATTTTGAGATCTGGTATGATAAATAAACCCTCAGCATTGCTCTTCATGCTCAGAATTGCTTTGGCTAGCCAGGATCTTTTGTGACTCCATATGAATTATAGGATGTTCTTTTATCTAATTCTGTGATGAATTTTATGAGGATTTTGATTGGCATAGCATTGACTGTATAGAGTGCTTTTGGTAGGATGATCATTTTTACAATATTAATTCTACCAGTCTATGAGCACAGGAGGTCTTTCCAGCTCTTGGTGTTTTCCTCAATCTTTTCTTTCAAAGATTTAAAATTTTCATTGTAGAGATCTTTAATGTCTTTGGTCAGGTACATTCCTAGTTATTTTTAGGCTATTGTGAATGGCAGGGGTTTTATGAACTCTTTATCTGATTGCTTCTTATGGTGTATAGAAAGGCTAATAATTTTTGTAAATTGATTTCATAACCTGCCACTTTACTGAAAGTATTAATCATTGCTAGAAGCTTTAAATAATGCTTAGGTGGTGTGAAAAAACAGAAGGATATGTATTATTTCATAAACTTACTGAAAAACACACGTACACTATCTGTACATGAGTGCTGTGTGCAGATGAAGGCTATAAAACAAGAAACCCAGTGCCAGACAGAAGAAACCTCCCTTCAAGTTGTTGATCAAGGTAGTTTAAGAGACTCCCAAAATTACACAGGCCAGCCCCTTATTATCTATCTCCCAGAACTTAAAGGAAAGGCCCAACTGCTGAAGACAGGACACACTTCAGGCATAGGACTTGGAACAATGGAGCTGGAACTGACCTGGAAACCTCTTCCCTCAAGACTAGCTATTGTAGTTTTCCAGGACACTAGGAGAACTGCTAAGGGAGAAAATCAATCAGTGGTCGAATCCCACCATTAAAGCTTAACATTAACAACAATGACCAGCACGGCAAAATATATCTATGCAGTAGTGGCCCTTTTATCTTGGCAGTAATCAACAGCTACCTAAGTGAACTTAAATGGAGGGTACTCATGTGTGGTACTGTAAACATAGTCAAACACACATGGCTAGAGAAAGCACAGATCTTAGAGGAAACCCTAAGTCTTTAATATACCTAGACAAACATAATTTCTTACTATATACTAAGTATGTATTCTCATATTTACAGACAAGTATGCCAGTCATCACTTATCAAAAAAGCTTCTTTTGCAATATGTAGAGACTATTACAGAACTCCATAACTTGTCACACACAGAGAAGTGTCTGAGAGATGCCCAGCCCTACGTGATACATCTACAATGGAACCTCTGCATCTAAGACTCACAGAACTTAGTGGAACCAGGGGTAGAGTAAACAATAACTCATCTCCCTCTACTCTCACCACTGAAAGTTCCATGAAACAGAAGGCAAGGAATACAAAAGGCCACAACAGACCAAAGTGTAGAGAATAAGAGACTGCAGAGTGTGGGTCCCTGGACAGGGACCATTGTGGAGAGGGTGCCAGTGAGATTTTAAGAGCAATGGAGGAGGTGCATAACCTTAAAGATACAGTCTTACAGGCTCCTGAGACCTTGTTTATATGAACTTAACAGCAATGATAAGAGCATGCACTAGATCCACACAAACTCAATCTGACAAAAACTAGCATAGAAGTGGGGAAATGAACAGGAGGCCACAACTTTGTCAAGGAACTATTGGCAGCTGATCACTTCTGGGTGAGGGAGAGCAGATCTTCTATAAGGGAGTGACACTAGACAGTATGAACTGATGTACTCACACTGAAGGACATCCAGATACACAAACTAGAGTCAACAGGCTTTAACATATATGACAAATGAAATGAAGTCCTTGGGCAGGTTATGGGGGAGATGCAGATAGGGAAGGGAGGCTAAATATGATTAAGATGTATTGTATGAAATCCTCAAAATTTCAATAAAAATATATTAAAATAAAAACCCCACAGTTTGAATAGAGAAGAAAAGCATTGTAACAATACTCAAATGTAATAAGGATATTGGAATGCTCAAACTAAGAATTTTCCACAGTGATTTACATACTAAAACTTTAATGGGCAAAACAGACAACATTCAAGAGCAGATAGGGACTGTAAGTAGAAAAATGGGAAGGACTCAGGATGAAAGAACCAATAGAACTGCTAGATGTCAGCTACACTGATAGAAACAGAGAAGGCCTTTGATGACCTCATTAATAGACTGGACATAGCCGAAGAAAGAACTGATGAGCTTAGAATATAAAAATAAGAACTTCCTAAATAGAATGGCATGGAAAATATAAAAATAGTGCCTAATGACTGTGGGGAAACTACAAAAAGTATGATTTATGCAACAAAAGTATTAGAAAGAATGCAACAAATACTGCTGTTGAAGGAATGACTGAGAACCTCCCCTAACCAAGGTCAGATCACAGAACACATATCCAGGTGCTGAGGCAAATCAAGCAAAATGAATGCTGAAAAGAGCAAACATTCAGTATTCAAAATGCTGAAAGATAAAAACAAGAAAATCTTTTAAAAAGCTACAAGAAATAAAACGCTCACTTTATTTAAGAGAAATATAAAAATTATATCTTCTAAGTAAGAGTTAAAGTATTAAGAAAAGGAAATATAAACAAAACTTCAACCTAAAACTATGGACCCCATAAAGCCGTCCTTCAAACACAAATAAGAATTAAGATTATTTCTGACAAAATCTAGGAAAAAAATTTCTGCTGGATTTGACTTCTAGGAAAAGTTAAAAGAAGGGAATATTATTTAGCTAAACAATTTGGATCTGTGTAAAGAAGGATGGAGCAGTAAAATCAATGTAACATTCTTTGAAGTTATGTGTCTTCATTTTAATTGATATATCAGACAAGAGTGTTTAAAATAATGATGACAATGATGCTCACTTATTATGTATTCACATTTATTATATTTGTATGATTGTGGGTGCTGGTATGTGAGTGAAGAAATGGCATTAACGATACAAGAGAAAGTCAGACAAATTAAGCTTTCTGTTCTTTCTTGCATGCTTTCCTACTCTTCTCTTTAACAAAGCTTGCTTCCTATACCATGAGTCTTATAACGTGATATAAAAGCCAAGTTGAATTATTTGTAATAGAGAAACCACTATATATTTTAAAACAAAAGTATTACTAATCTGCAAAAAAGCAGAGGAAACATAAAGGAAAATATTCAAAGAACCAGAAAAGGGGTGAAAGAGACAAATTCTAACAAAGAGCCAAGGGTATCAAAAAATAGAATCAAGATTGAAAAGAACTTGACTCATGTACATGAGCTTTTAAAATATGGTAGAACATCAAAGCTCAGCATTGTATACAAGTAGAGGTATTTAGTTGTGTGTGCAGAAAACGTAGACAAAAATTAATCCTAGTAAAATTAAGTGAGCAATTAAAAACTTGACTACAGTCAACACAGCAGGTGAACAGGGTTGTTAGTCTGGCTGCCATAACAATGTACCATGGAGTGGCAGCACAGATAGCATGAATTTTATTTTTCTTGTAGTTTTGGAGGCAGAGATGCACATGATGAAGGTATGCACTCACGTTTTTTTGTCAGAAAGGCCCTTCAGTACGGAGACTCTTTTGCTATGTCCAGACATGGTAGAAGGAGGCAGGGCTGGAAAGTGAGAAGGATGGGCAAGGAAAGTCTCCCCAGTCTTTTGCTATCTTCCTACAGACATTAACACCACCAAGAGGAGGACTTTATACTCATAATAGGACTCAGTGTGACTCTAAACTATGCCCCCCCCCGTAGATTGATTCTTAAAGATTTGTCTTAGTTCAGCCAAATAGATAGATGGTTCTATCTCCTAGGACCCAAATGTTAGGAGAGAATGGCTCAACATGCTGCCTTCTGACCTCCACAAGCATAAGTTGCAGGCGCACACACACACACACACACACACACACACACACACAAATAAATTCAATTAAAGATGTGATCTTCAACCTTAGGAACTTTGGGAGGTATTTATTGGAACCTTTAAGAGGAGAGGACCTAGTGAGAAATGTTAGGTTACTGAGAACAGGCGCTAGTAGTGAGGATTGTAGGATCCTGTTCTCTTTCATTCTTTCGGCTTGCACTTTATGAGGTGAAAGTCTTCACTGTTCATTACATACCCCACTATGATCTGATATCTCATCATAGGCTGAAACGTAAAGGGGACAAACGAGCATGGAGTTGAAATAAAAAAATTTTACTTTATAGATCGATTATTTCGTGTATTTTGTCACATTACCAGAAATCTGACTCGCATAATACCCAGACGTTCCATTGGCAAATACTGTTATTTTAGGAGCTAGTTTTTAAACATATCAATTGTATGGGGAAGGGAACAGTTGCAGGGGTAGGGGAAAGAGAATTCAAATATTTAGCCAGTAGCAATGTGCCTTTATATTAATAAGAATCGAAAGAAATAAATTTAGAGTTTTCTTAATTTAATAGAGCATAAGACAAACTTAAAATTCAATATTATATACAAAATATGTTTGAGCATTTAATATGGTAATAAATTCAAATTAAATTCAGGGTGATGCATCATTCACACCCAACAAGTTTTCACATTTAAAAGGTCAGGTATTACTACATCTCAAAAAGTTGAAATATCAGTCATGTTCCTGTTCTGCTGGCATGTATATAGTGATAGAATATTTTAGATAATCATAGGGAAGTTGTACACACACTCTGTGGTCTAGAAATTACAATACTGTGGGTACACAATAAAGGAGCTCTCATTTTTATGTTTATTATTTTTATTTTTGTGTGTATGAGCAAATTGTCTGCATGTGTGTAAATGCCCCTGTGTCATGCAATGCCCGTAGAGGTCAGAAGAGGGCGCTGGATCCCCTAGAACTAGAGTTACAGAAGGTTGTGAGCCACCATGTGGGTGCTGGGAATTGAACCCTGGTCCTCTGCAAGAGTAGTCATTCCTCTTAACCACCAGACCATCTCTCCAACCACTAAAGGAACTCATATGTGTTAAGTAGAAAAATAAGAGTTCTTATAAAGAATCATGTTTAGACTAATAGAAACAAACTGTGTGAGGAATCACTGACATTCTCATTAATAGTATTACTTACATATTATGGGTTTGAATTAACTGTAGGCAGATCCAGTTACATGTCTGAATTCTAACACACAGTATGAAATGAACATATGAAGTCACCAAAGAACATGCCATATATGAATTTATTTATATAGTTCATAACAGGTTTGGTTTTGGGAATACATGTATAAGTGGTGATTAAACCAGAAGAAGAAGGAAAATTTACACTGGATTCATAGACAAAAAGAAACAAAAGGAGGATGGAGGGAATGGGAGTGGGTAATGAACAAGGAAGAGAAGTAAATGCAGTCAACAAAAATATAAAAATTGCATAGGAAGTTTTAAAAATATGCAAAATAAAGCTAATTATATTATAACACCAAGCAAATATATTGAATATTAATCTTCTACATAAGATTAGCAAAAGCTAACAGGTTTTCTGAAGTAGGAATTCAGAGAAGCTGAGGTAGAGACAACCATAGCCTGGTTACAAACTCAGCCAGGTGGGCTCTAGACTTCCATCGGGTTCTACCTCCCAGAGAACCACATTTCCTGGAGCCATCAGCCTGGTCTGCCTCACAGGACAATTAAGAAATTCAGACTAGCCAATTTGGAATGTGGTTTAGAAAAAATTACACAAATATAGAATAATGAAATGTAAAATGAATACTGGGGCAGGAAATAATAAAAATAACAACAATGATAATCACAGTTTCCTATCAAGAAATTCACTCCAGTTTTCTAAGGCACATGTATTCTTATAAAGCCCCCCCCTGCAAATTATTAAGAACTATGTTAGAAATGATGGACTGATCTATATCACATATTCATAAAGTAGAAGAATTGATACTCCCAGAGGTAGGTCTCAAGAAGCCCTGATCCAAGTATCTCTTATAGGTGTTAATCATTTAATTCTAATTCATATAGATAATATGGCTAAGAAAAATGCAAAGTTTTGATTGCAACTTAATAATGTAGATGCCTTATACATGCATACAAATACAAAACATCTTCATCTACACGTATGGACATACTATGGACAAAATGCTGTATCTCCTCAACATTCATGTTGAAAATGAATGCTCAAATACGGCAGCATTAGAAAGTGGAACCTTTGGGAGTTTAAAATTGATAGTTTGAAATTAAATGAGGCTGTGAGGCAGAAGCTCTTCTGAATGCAATGATTGCCTGTGCTGAACATCTTCAGATGTCAACTTGACACACCTAGGAAGAGGTAACTTCAACAGGGGAATTTCCTCTATCAGATATGCCTGCAGATATGTCTCTGAGGAATTTTCTTGATTCTTTAGTAGCAAGGAAGGGCCCAGGCTAATGTGGATGTTGTCACCACTGAGCAGGTATTCTTAGGTTGTATAAGAAAGTAGACTGAGCACAGGCCAGAGTAAGCCAGAAAGAAGCACTCCTACATAGTCTCTGCTTCAGCTCCAGCTTCCAGATTCCTGCCCTGTCTAAGTTTCATCCCTTAGCAATGAACAGTCTCTTGGAAGAGTTAAATGAAACAAATCTTTTCCTCCCCATATTGGTCTTCATTAGTGTTTTATCACAGTGCTGTCTTTATGAGTCCCTAGAGGTTACATCTCCTCTCTGTTTTGCTATGTGACCAAAGTGTGCAGTCTGTGAAGGGAAGTTTGGACCTCATCAGAGGCCATTCATGTTTTAATCCTGACCTCCAGCTTCTAGCCTCCAGATTTGTATAAATTAATTCTCTTATTCATTTCTTTCAGCGTTTGGGGAAACATTGTTCTAGCAATCTGAATAGACAAGGCTTGGTCTAGAAGGAACAAAGTCTTCTTAAAATCTTACCCTCAGTCATGAGGTGCACATTTATAGCCAAGATTTTCTTCCTTTTGCTCTACTTGGGATTAATTATTTCAAATCTAAACAGAATGTCAAAATAATATTAGTTTTAACTACGTATGTCTATTTGGATATTATATAAAAATAATTAGCAAAACATAGATGACTTTTGACATGTTTTTTATCAGACTATTGAATGAAAACAAAGTGCAGCAAAGCTTTAGCTATTAAATTCTGATATGATTCAGCTCCTTTACCTATATAATGAGACACTAGCTACTGTAGTCAAGATACCAATGACAGGTCACTTATATGTAAGGAAAAGAATGTGAGAGGTTTAAAATGAAAGTCATTTTTTTTTTACTTCAAATGACTGTGGCTGAAGCCATTTATGTTTCTTTTCTCTAATCTTGCTGGATCTGGAGGAAGGCAGGGTGCTGAGTGTGCTGAGGGTGCTGTGTCTGTGATCCTTGGTTTGTCCTGTTTCCAAGGTGACTCTAAAGCATTTGCCCTCATATCTGTGTAAAAGTCAGAAGAAGCTCAAAGGAAGAGAGGAAAGAGATCCAAGCCACTTACATTTACCAGAGTGTGACAGGTTGTTACCTGGGAATCTTCCAGCTCACTTCTCTTAGGTCCTTGTGGTCTGGACTCTATCATGTACTTACCTTACCTGTTCGAAAGACTTGAAGACGGGAATAGGATGTTGTGAAGAGCTTCTCCAATCTTTACCAAGCTTTGCTGCACCTTGTTGCTTTGTAGACATTGGTTGAGACAGGAGGTAAGGGAGGCAATATTAGATAGTCAGTACAAAAATCTCAACTTCCATTTTCAAGTTTTAAAAGTAGTTTACATGAACTGTGAGTATAAAGCACATTATTAGCATGCACAGGGCCCTGAATTCAGTCCCCATCAAAAATAGTGTATAGTCAGTTTATAAATAACAGCAATATGATTTGGCGTTTTTTAGAAAGGAATTTGGTGTGCATTGCCATGTGTGTTTAGGCATGAAAATGTGTTTGCTTTCAAAGAATAAAGGCTGTCAGACTTTAAATCAGCTCTATTTTAAATATTGAACTGACACAATTTTTAACAAAAATCAACATGTTCTATCGGAAGAGATTTTGCTAGACAGGAAATAATCTAGATCTCCTGACACACTTTAGTCAGTTCATCTAGAATCTTAATGTCTGAACTACCCAAATATCCATGACTGCAGAGTCCTAGAGCTATCTAGCCTGGGTAAGGGGCATCGTGTGCTTTTTACTCAGCATATGTGCTGCAACCTATGGGAAAGTCTAACCATAGGCAGAGCTCTGGCTTTCAGCTATCCTTGCTTCTTCAGTGCCATAGGATGCTTGAAGAGAGTGAAGGGGGTATAGCTTGATGCAAGTGCTGCTGCTTCTCTAATTCTGTATCTCCCTAGAAAAATAATGAATTTCCAGTACCACATGTGTGTATGTACTTACATGAATTGCATAGCTCTGTAGTTCTGATCTGCAATCTCAGTAACTGGCTGATGACGCCTTCAGCTGTTTGTGCTTTTAAAATTCTGGATAAAGCAAGCCTTGTTTTACTAACATTACTTTTTAAGTCATATGCATATGTAAATGCCCATGCTTAATTAATGTTTAACCATAATGATGATTCAACTTAAAATCAATTTTGCATTAGACAAAAAATTCTACTGATAACCTTCATGTGTATGTGATAATAAAAGAAGGTCACTGGTCTTTGTCAGTGTTCACAGCACATCCTGAATCCGTGAGTATAAAGGGCCACCTCAATCTGGCATAGGATTGATACTTTTTTATATTTAATGCCACTTGGTTTTCTCATTAACTTGTAGGGGCAGAGACTTCTCAATCTTTTCTGAAAATGTAGACAGGTGGAAAGTCACACTCTAAATAATGGCGATCTTGGCAGCACTGCTGGCTAGCTTATTTATTACGTACCTAGTGCAGGGGCACAGGCATATATACACAAGTCCACACAGTAATGCTGGTGGAGAGAATAGGGCTGTGAGTGCCATTGCTTTTCGTGCTTTAACATGGTCTGATTACAGCCTTAAATCCATTTCTAAATTAAGATTTCAAAATAAATAAAACATCCTTAACATATCTGGTGTCTGCCGGTCCGGCTTATCCCAGGGGAACATCTGGACTCAGTATTTTGAAATCATCATATTAGTGAGTTGAAAGCCCGAGCAGTCAGCAGGAGGATGATAAGATCCGATGAATCATTCATATCCAGTAGTCAAGCTTATTCATTTTGGAGCTATTGAAGTGGACACAGGACTTTTCATAGACGACCACCATAAAATACCTTCCAGTTGTCAAGCCAGATTGAGCAAAAAAGCAAAGTATCTGAGCATCATTTCAGAAAGTGTCAAAAGAAATGCCAACCGAGCAGCAACAGTGATTTTTGACTTTCTAAACGGTGTGATTTGTAATGACAGAATTTCAACCATTTTCTGTTTTATAAGATATTCCAAGGATGACGCTATTGCCAGGATTTCTTCCTTATGTTGCCATTTAAGTGGTATTTAGGAGCAAAGACAAGTTTTCCACTTCACAAAGTACAATTACCTTCATTGCATTTACTATGAACATGAGCATTAATGTGTAAATTAAAGTCTTAATGAAAGGAAAGTGGAACAAAACAAGTTTCTTCAAAAATCCAAAAACTCCAAATAATTTACTGCCAGGCTGCCTAGCAGGTACAAGCACTAATAGACTTCTCCTGCCCTCCTTGTGTTCATGTTCTAGGCAATCCACTCTTTTGAGTGTGGACTGAACATAGCCTCTTGATCAAGAAAATGAGGCACATATCACCCCCATGACTGAAATGCAGAAGACTAAGTCTCCTATCTTTTTAGGTCTCTTTCTCTCTCTCTCTCTCTCTCTCTCTCTCACACACACACACACACACACACACACACACACACACACACTAACTCATTTTGATAAAGAATTTAAGAAGAACAAATAGTAAAGAATTGAGAGAGCCTTCTGTCTAACAGCTAACAAAGAAGACCAACAGCCCACAAAGGACTGAATTCTGACAATAGCCAGTAAGTGAGACTGGAAGTGGATCCTGTCATAAATATGGTAGCACACCTGACTAATCCCTCAATCACAGCATTATAAGAGATAGGAAGAAGGAAAACCAGGGAAATTGTATAGAATTCCTGACACAGAAGTAGCAGTTATTAATGTGCATTATTTGAAGAGTTATGGAAAACGTGTTAGGCCGCAGTAGGTAACTCGTATAACTCTCACAGGTTCTATAGCTTTCCAGATGCTCAGTATTTGCTCTTACACTGTGTAATTTTTAGGTTTGAGCTCACACTGAAGAAAGAGAGTCTGGTGACCAAAGATCTATTGGTACAGAACAACTTTCTTTCTAGATACATCTGAGGCAAAGTTCTCCAAATTAGATCATGGACTGAGTTAAAGATCACAAGTGACTGAATATCTTTTCCTAGAGAAATATGAAAAAACATGGCAAGAAACATGGGCAAAATAAAAAGCAGCAAAGACAGTTGCAAGCAGTTGAGCATTATTTGACCCCAGTGGAGCTCTGGCATGTGAGTAACATCTCCAACTTCCGTCTCACAAGAATGAGAGAAATGGTCTCACACAAACTCATAGTTATTAGTAAGTGGCTGAAGATGTTGGAGAGTGGGGTGGAATGTGACTTTTTCCTTTTTGTGTTTCTGGAGAAAGAAGTCAGGGCCTTTGCGTTGTGATGAAAAAATGTCAATGAACTGTGTATAATGTACATGCTGTCAAGAATGAACAGAAGACCATAGGGTGAGTTTACACTTAGAAAACAGGGCCTTAACATGGACATTAGTATGAATTATCTGAAACATGGTTAACAATGGATGTCTGGGGGGCTATGAATCAGCACCAAATGACAGAGACCATATGCATGTTGAACCCCAAAGTAAACTGCATTATAATCTGTTATATAACAGACCTTGTCCCATCAGCTTCACTTTCACTACACTGCCTGTATGCCTACCTCCACGTGGTCCGGTTCATGTGCTGTTCTGCATGAGTATCTATGCCTGCCAGTGTGCAGTCCCTGTGTGCTGGCCTCTAACTGGTTACCTGCCAGCTGCTGCCTGCTTGGTATCCTGTGTGCTGGTGAATAAAATATGTCTTATCTACCTGTGAATCCTGGAGATGTCTTCAACCTCCCTGCCTCTTGTGACCCTCCTTCTTTCCTGGTACCCTTGCTTAGACTTCGTGTATGCACACTGAAACAGGAGAGGTAGCACACAAACATGATAAAACCCATGTGAGTTGCTCTGGATAGAACACCTGCAAGCACAGATGAAAGAAAAATCGCACTGCAGCACAGCTGATCCAGTCCTGTCCTGGTGCATGACCTCCCCAAGAGAACACATATTAACAGGAACCAGAGCACTCAGGACTTTCCTCCTAGCTCTTGTAGTTGCCAAGGCAACATGATATTTTCATCCACCATTGATAGATTTGGATCTCTAATGAAGTCATTTATGTAATATATAAATGCAATTTTATTTTTTACTACTTTATTATTTTCATTTTATGTGTGTGAGTATATTGCCTGCATGAATCTAAATACACCCATGTCATGCAGTGCCCATGGAGGACAGAAGAGGCCATCAGATCCTTCGGAACTCGAGTTATGGATGGCTATTAGCTTCCATGTGGGTGCTGGGATTCAAACCTGCTGAGCCCCATCTTCAGCCCCTATAAATGCTGTTTTAAAAAATAGTGCATTTATTCACTTTACAATGGGTGACAACAAAAAATATTACTATCTTGTGGTGATTATCAAAATAAATAAAGCATCAATGTTATAGTGTGGAAATCCAAAATTCAGGACTAATACTCTTGTGTGGTAGATTTCCTCCATATCTGAAAATTCACTTGGAAGAGGCACACATGTGCTAACCGCCCCCCCCCACACCTTACACCTGTATAGCTTTAAAGAATCCAAATGCTTTTATGCAGAATTAGTTACAGCATGTTCTATCTTATTTCTTTTTTTCTTTGAAACATGGTCCCCAGGTCTCTCAGGTGACCTGAAATTCCATATATAAACTAGGTGGGTATTACCCAGAGGTCTGCCTCTTTCTGCCTTCCAGGTGCTGGGACTAAAGGTGTGCACAAGCACAGCTGATGCCCATCCTTTTTTAAAATTATTATTTGTGTCAAAAGGTTGTCTTCTTCCTCTCTGATTCTCTCTGTCTCTCTCTTTGTGTATGCATCTCTCTTCCTTGCTTTATTTTTTAAGAGTACTTTGTTGTTTGAAAATTTTTAAAAATTTACTTGGACACTCTCCTATTGTACCTCAATAGTGTTTATTTAGTCTTGACAGATTGTGAAATTTTTTGGGCTTCCTCTTGGAACATTTGTTTGATATGAGGTTTGTCTCATGTGCTATGTTATTGGTTTGTAGAAAGGTTTGAGAGTAACCAAGTGCATTTGAAATTCTGACATTTGGAGGGTTGTTTTGAGCCATTTGAGTGTTTTGTAATAAAGATTCAGTGTCTTGGGCTTAATCAACCTTCTAGACTCTCCTGACCCATTGGGTATACAGCATAATTAGTTAAGGATTTTCACCATTCGGTTCCTATAAAATTTGCATTAGAAACTAACTGAGAAGAGATCTGATGGACACAAATAAATTAGTGGGTCAGAGAATGCATATAAATGAGCAGTATTAATCACCATCTGCTCCAAGAAGTATCTTCTCTGGTGAGAGTTGAGAAATGTACTAATCTATGGGCATAACAATAAGTCATTATGAGTAAGATTAATACTGTATCTACTTAGCAGACTAATAGCAATAGGTTCTCCCCTGCTTCCTGAAGCCCATGGCTGGTCAATATTCAGAGACTAAAAAGAGCATGCTTAGCCCTAAATGGAATACCTATATCAGACCCTCTCCTCCCAAAGTTCACAGACCTTTGTGGAAAAGGGAGCAGAAACATTGTAAGACGTAGAGGTTGTGGAGGACATTATGTTCTGGACATTGCAGGATAAGATCACATATGAACCCACAGTGCTTGTGACAGCATGCATAAGACCTGTGAAAGCCCAAGTCAGGGAGAAACTCAATATGGATGTGGGAAGTCTGAAAGAAACCTCAACAACCATTTCTGAGGACCTACTGGCAACTGATACATGCTGGGAGAGGAAGATTCAGTTTTTCCTTACTGATGTGTGATGCCTGGTTGACCAGCCTCCTTGGGAAAGGTTGACACCCAAAAACATTTGGGGAACACAGATTAGATTGGATAAGCCCTTTTAATAAAGAACATGAAGTCAAGGGGGTGGTAATGTAAGGGTACATTTAGGAGAGGGGACCTGAATATGACCAAGAAACATGAAATTTCAGTTTTAGGCTCTCTTTAAAATTTTTAAAATTTATTTTTAACTTTATTTTATGTCTATGAGTGTATTGCCTGCATATATGTATGTGAACCCATGTCATGCAACATCAGAAGTGGGTGTTGGATCCCCTGGAACTGGAGTTATGGACTGGAGAGTTGTTAGTTGCCATATGAGTGCTGGGAAATGAGCCCAGGTCTTCTGCAAGAGCAGTCAGTGCTCTTAACTCCTGAACCATCTCTCCAGCCCCAAGAGTATAAAATTCTTGAAGAATCAAATTTTTTAGCAGTAGACAGAGTTTGCCTTGTCCAGAATTCCTCAGAATACTTAAAAACTTACCAAACTTTCATTTCACAATGCTTTGTTGAGCTTATCTATGGAATGCTCAAGACATGTAACTGTTTCTATATATCATTTTGTGTGTTGGCCTATCTATGTCTATGTCTTAAAATGACTATCTGCAGCCTCTTCAGTATTGTCTTTGTATTTGCGCTAGATAAACTGCTATACTTGGTATGCATCATTTAGAATATTTTGGCACATGTATTTATATATATGAACAATTTTAGGATGATTTCTTTGGACAAGTATAATGTTGATTTCCAGGTACTACTATCTTTGCCTTTTGATTTTCTGTTTCTACTTCTGTTACTACTTATGTGTGTGTGTGTGTGTGTATGTGTGTGTAGGACATGAATGGACAAGGCAGAAAATAAGAGGGAAGTAATTGTTCAAAATGTAGAGGGGGTTGGGAACAAGAGAAATTAAGGAATGTGTGTGTGTGTGTCTGTGTGTGTGTGTGTGTGTGTGTGTGTGTGTCTGTGTGTGTGTGTCTGTGTCTGTGTGTGTTTATGGAACAGAAGGAACAAATACTTGGGAGGAAGAAAAGGACCAGAAAGAAATGGAGAGCGAAGATTTGGGAGTGCTTTTGGCTGGACAAATAAGAAAAGGTACAATTATACATATACATACATATAAATATGAGAATGGTACAATGAAGCAACTTCTTATATGCTAACCAAAAAAGTTTATAATAAAAATTAACCAGTTATTTTCTACTTTCATGTCCTACACATACAGACAAACACACAAACACATGTACCTATACACTCATATATCTTTATATTTACATAAATACATATTAGCTTATATTTAAATCTACACCTACATCTGAGAGAAAATGGAATATTTATCTTTTGAGTATGGTTTACTTTACTCTGCATAACGATCTCCGGCTCCATTTATTTTCCTCTGTGTATTGTAATTCTACTTTTCTTTCTAGCCGAATAAAAAATTAATTGTGTATATAATGTACAAATAACACCATTTATTCATTCATTTGTTGATAGACATTTAGTTGGTTGCGTGTCTTTGCTACTGCGAACAGTACAGCAACACACTTGAGTGTACAAGCATGTGTGTGGTTTTCTGACAGAATCATTTGAGTATATTCCTAGAATTGGTATAAATAGATCATATGATAGTTCCAATTTTGATTTTTTTAAGGAACCTCTGTACTGAATTCCATAGTGGCAGTACCAGTTTATATTTCTGCCTGCAAGTGTATAAAGGTACTTACTCTCCCACATCCTCACCAGCTTTAATGTTATTTGGGATTCCTTCATGATAGACATTCGGAGTAAAATCAGATGGAATCTCAAAGAAGTTTGAATCTGCATTTCCCTGAAGGCTAAGAATGCTAATTATCTCAATTATTCTTTGCATGCTTGTCTTCCTTTGAAAGTTGTCTCTTCAGTTCATTAGCCTGTTTATTAAATGGGTGACTTCAGGTTTTACTGTTTTTTGAAGTTTTTATATATTGTAGGTAGTAAGTTTTTTTCATTACAACCTTTTTGATTTTGTGTAATAAAAAAATTGGTTTGTAGTTTAAAATTTTTGATATTAAGGAGATCCAAAATAAAAGGGAAAAATTATTTATGTAAAATGTTGGTATTGTCATACCGCATTATTGTATAAATATGAACAAAGATATTTATAAATATTTTACTTTATATCAATACAGTGTCTGATAAAATAATTGTTATAATTTGGATAGATATTTTCTAAAGGAAAGATGTTCACATTTTGTGCTCAACTTGTGTTTCAGAAGTATGTGGGAAATTAACTAAAAGAAAATATATTAAGCAAGAAACAAAATCATTGCAAATGTAAACATTAATTCTCTATCCTATGAGATAATAGTGTAATAAAAATATTAATTGGCACTAAGAGAATATGCTGAAATTGCACAAATATATGGAGAATTGCAAACATGAGGGAGAACCTAATATTAGTTTTCTGCTAAATGGTTGTACTAAACTGACTGTTAATGAATTATTGTTATGCCCATGGATTAATGCATCACACAATTCTCACCAGAGAAGTTTCCTTATTCAACAGATGGTGAATAACACAGAAAACTACGACTGGCCAGTGTGCAGAGAACAAGAAGCTACAGAGTGCTTATCCCTGAGTAGGATACCTGTATGAAATTTCTGCCTTCTAAGACTCAGGGATCATAGTGGAAAAGTTGACAGAACGACTGTAAAAGCCAGCGGTGGTGGATGACCAGAAGGAAACAGAGTTTTCAAGACAGCTTACCAATTACTCTTGTGAACTCACAGCAATGCATAAAGCCCATGGAATCTCAAACCAGAAATAATTTCTAGCATAGGCATGAGGAACTAAGAAACCCCCACCCAATATAAGGAAATTGTGGCAACAGACGGCTGCTGAGCTGGGCAGAGACAGTCATTTCAAGCATGGGACTCTTGGGCTGGTCAGGCTTCAGTAGATGGACCCACACTGAAGGACGTCTGGGGACACTAATTAACCTCTATAGTGTCTGGTATAGAATTATGGTCAGGGAAGGTTTTTGCCTATTCTGTAGATTTTCTTTTCTTTCCCAAGCAGAAACACTTTAACTACATGCTATACCATTTGTAAGTTCTGGAATTTTTTTTCATATCTACTGGAATTCTTTTCAGAAAGTCCTTCCTCATGTTCATATCTTGAGGTGTGTTTCTATTTCTTCCTTTAAAAATTTCAGTATGAGTCTTACATTAAAGATTTCAATTAATTTTGAATTGATTTCTGCATAGCGTACAGATGGGTCTAGTTTGAGTCTACATGTGGACAGTCTGATTTCCTAGTGCAATTTGTTTTAGAGACAATTAAAAAAACTATGATGTATGCTTTGGCTTTTTATCAAAAATTAGGTGACTGTAGCTGTGTGGATTTATTTCTGGGTTCTTTATTCTACTGTGTCCATCTATGTTTCTGCTTTTGTGTAAACACCATGCTGTTTTTGCTGCTAAGCCTCTGTGGCTCTGCGGTTTAGTTTCAAGTCAGATACTGTGATAGCTCCAGCATTAATCCTTATATTCAGAATTCTTTTGTCCTTGGGGTCTTTTGTGCATCCATGTGAGTTTTAGGATTTATTTTTCTAGTTCCACAAGAGCTAGTATTGGAACATTGATGGAGTTTGTTTTGAATCTGTAGATTGCTTCCGTGATAAAGCCATGTTCCTAATATGAATTCTTCAAATCTGTGAGCATGAGAGCTCTTTCCATCCTTTGCTATCTTCCTCAATTTCTTTCCTCGGTGCCCTGAAGTTTAAGTTTATTCTTCTGTATTTTTAAATTTTTTAACTGAATGTAATTTTCACACAATAATTTTTCACGGTTTTTAGGTCCCCTAGCCCTTGCCCCTGCCCAAATTGGTGCACTCCACTATATATACAATATGTGTCCCTACCCTACATGGCCTTCACTATGATTCCTTTCACTGGAGCCTGACCAACCTACCAAAAGTCCTATCCCTATAAGATACTCTCTTCTCCTTTCAGCAGACATAAGTTGTCAAAATTTCCTTAGCTTAGGTTGGGCTATCTTACCCATTTCTATGCTGGGATTTTGTCTGGTTTGAGCATACACGAGACTTGTACACGCTGTCACCATTGCAATTTGTCAGTTCTTTCCTCTATCTTCTTGAACATTTTAAGCAGTATTGGTGGTAGATCTTTGAAAGTCTGGTAAAATTCTACTGTGAATTCATATGGGCATGGGCTTTTTTTTTATGCTTGGGAGGCTTTGTATTACTGTTTTGATTTCCTTGTTTGTTACAGATCTGTTTAAGCTATGATCTCTTCTTGGTTTACCTTTAGTGGGTTCCATGAATTTAGAAATTCATTCATTTCTTTTAAATTTTCAAATTTAATAGAGTATAAGTTTTTAAAGTATTCCCTATGATATCCTGGATCTTTTTGATGTCTGTTATTATGGGTCACCTTTGTGTCTGATTTTGTCAATTTGGCTTTGTTCTTTCTTTACTTTTGGATAGATGCGCTGTCTATCTCATTTATCTTTTCAAAGAATCAGCTCATAGATTCATTGAGTCTTTATATTGCTTTCTTTGATTCTATTTTATTGATTCTGCTCTGATTTTTGTTATTTCTTCTACTTTGCTGTGTTTGGGTTTGGTTTGTTCTTGCCTTTCCAGTCTTGAGTTGTATCATTAAGTCATTCGTCTGTGCTCTTTCTGATTTACTTCTGATTTCTTCTTTGATTCTTTTATCATTCAGTTGTGAGTGGTATGATTTCCATGAGTTGGTGCAGTTACCGGAGCTTCTTTTATTATTAACTTTAAGGTTTATTGCATCGTAGTCTGATAGAATGCATGAAATCATTTTTTGAGGTTTATTTTGTGCTCCCCATATACAGTCTATTTTAGAGAATCTTCCATGATTTGCTGAGTAGAAGGTGTAGTCTTTGGCAACTGGGCAGAATCTTATGTAGATACCAGTTACATTATATGATATATGGTATACTTTTAATTCAGATGATTTTCTGTTTATTATTTGTCAAGCTGGCCTGTCTTTTGGAGAGAGTAGGGTATTGAAATTACCTACTAGTGTTGAATTGGGGTTAATCTGTGTCTTAAAGTTCTGTTAGTACTGTTTATTTTGTGAAATTGGGTGGACAAGAGTTAGTTTGGTACATATATGTTCATGATTGTAATACCTTATTGATCAATTGTTCCCTTGATCAGAATGAAATGACTTTATCTCTTCTGAATAATTTTAATTTGGAATCAATTTGTCAGGTAATAGAATAGCAAGTCTTGCTTGCTTCTTTGTGCCATTTTCTTGGTCTGTATTTTGTATCCTTTAACCTAAAATAATGCCTATCCTTGAAAGTGAGATGAGTTTCCAATAGACAGGAAAAAGATGGTTTCTGTTTCTTGATCCATTCAACTAGTTTGTATGTTTATAATGAGCAGTTCTGGCCATCGATTATTAAAGTTACTATTAAAATGTGTATTGTTTGCTCTCATTTTAATTTGTTTGTGTTTTTGCTCCTATTTTGTGTTTCTGTAATTACATCTTCGTTTGTGTTATTTCTCTTACCTCCTGGGTATGGTCATTCCTTTCTTCAGTCCTTTGTATTTCTTTGAGAATTCTCTGTAGGGCTAGTTTGGTAGACATGAATTCTTTAAGTCTATTTGTATTTTGGAAGGCTTTTCTTTCCCCTTTGACTATGATAGTCAGTTTTGATGGGTAAAGTATTCTCGGAAGGCATCTATGATCATTTAGACCTTGGAATATTTTGCCCCAGATTCTTCTGGTTTTTATAGTTTTCATTGAAAAGTCAGCTGTAATTCTAATTTTCTTTTTATGTAACTTATTTTTCTCTTTCAGCACTCTCTGTTATTTACACTTAGTTTATTTTTTAGAAGAAGCATTTCATTACAACAGCATTGACATATTCCATAACAATTTTCTGAGCTAAGATGCATCTTTTTCAAAATTGGCTGTAAACTTTTAGGTTTACAGCTGAACTGTTACAGTTATACAATATTGTACTCAGTATAAACCATATAAGACATAAATT
>NW_008333887.1:431870-433927 GCF_000622305.1 Nannospalax galili | reverse complement strand
TTCATTACAGCTTTAACATATTCAGTAACAATTTCCAGAGCAAAGATGCATCTCTTTCAAAAGTAGTGGGTGCAAGTTTCTAGGTTCACAGTTGAGTTAATACAGTTAAACAATACTGAACTCAGTATAAGCCCTGTACGATGTAAAATTAAATGAGTTTTTTAACCTCCAAAAAAGATTTCCATTTCATTTTAGAATATATTGTTCCTTGCAAAAAGGCTCATTGTTTTTGCTACTAACACTGAGAAGTTGGCTCACGCATGTCTAATCTGTATGCATCTGATCATTACTAGTCATAATCGGTTGTACTTGGACCCTTGGCGCCTGTGTATGTCTATGAAGTCATCGGGTGGATTTCAATTGTAATGTTTATCACCTCTACTTACTAGCATGACATAAATTTCCATGCTTCCTCCTCAAATATAATACATTTTTTAAAAATTTGTTGATTTTTTTTTGTGTGTGTGTATGTCACACAGAACATCCCAAACCATCTTATTCAACTATACACCCATTTCCCAGTTAGCACCCTCACATAGCCTCCCTCCCCCAACTAGAGCCCTTATAGTCTCATATCCCTGCTATTGTCTGCTGTGTTGTCGACACCCCAGCCAGTCCCCACTACTTGCCTTTCTGTTGAATCTAGTCAGCCTATCTAGGTCTTTGTTTTAGGAGGGTCAGCTGTTCCTCTTCTAGCAGCAATCAGTTGTCAATACTCCTTTAGATAAGATCGGGGTCTGCTGTTCATTTTCCAAGTTCTATGCTGGGTTACTATTTGGGAGTCCCTTTGTTCACCTTGGCCAACAACTCAAAAGAAGGTATCTTCTATCTGGCATTGTTGCTGGTTATGTAGCCTTTAGCTATGCATATGAACTCTTAAGCAATTATATTGACCCCTTTAATCTTTGGTTATACTTCCCTTTTGGTTGTTGAAGGCCATACCTTTGGCCCTGATAAACCAATTTATTTTTACTCTTAAGGTCATTTGAGGCTCTGTTCCTCAGGGGTTACATGGGCTTGGGAGGAGCCCCTGGCTCTTTCTTTTACCAGTTCCACCTATGTGAAGATAAGTCAAAGGTCCTGCTTGACCATGGCTGGCTTTTATTGGAAGCATGGAGAAAACATGTCCTCTGTGTTTGACCCTCCACTTTGTAGACTGGAAACGGGTTCAAGTCCATCTGGTGGGGTCTCCTCAGCCTCCTTGATCAAGAGGACAGGTGACCCACCACCATTGCAGGACATTTTGAGAGATGCTCATAGTCCCCTGGAAGTAGTCATCCTAGGAGGGCAAGGCGCAAAAACTGTCCTCTATGTCCCTCTTACCAAATTAGTATCGGTCTCAAAGTATGTCTGTTAAACATCCAAGAAGGTTAATTCCACCAGTCTGGTCCTTTAATTTATGTGTGCCATGTAGAAAAGTCTTGGGCAAAGAACAATTGTTCTCAGCTTACCTATTTCTTGACCTGGTATGTATAATTTGTCAGTAGGTCATAGGAGTAATATGTTTCTCTATGTTTTTCAAAACTAGCTAGGCATTATTTATCTCTCGTATTTGTCTCAGCCCTCCACCATAGTTGTCCCATTTAAGGTGCCCCCATTTTCCCCCTTTCTCCCTTAATAATACCCTTCTCCTACAGTCCTACCTCTCTTGAGGTCCTTCTTTTCCCTTGTCCCCTGGGTTCCTTGTATACGGTCCCCTCCCCCCTCCCTTAAACTCACCCAATTTTTGTCTCTATCTCCCTTATTAAGGCCTGTTTCCTATTGTTTTTCCCTTTCAAGTTCTTTCTTTTCCTTTACCTCCCTGTTTCCTTTCCATTATCCTGGTTCCTGTAGTTATGTCTGGATACATACTCACTTATCAGGGTTTGTTTCTAGGATCCACATATGAGGGAGAACAGAAGTCGATTTTTTTCTGAGTCTCTATTAGTTCAATTAGTATAACAGTTTCTAGTTGCATCCATTTACCTGCAAATTTCATGATTTCATCTTTATGTACTGCTGAGTAAAATTCCATTGTATAAATGAACCATATTTTCATTACCTACTTGTCAACTGAA
>NW_008333887.1:427557-431631 GCF_000622305.1 Nannospalax galili | reverse complement strand
CCAACATTTGGTATCATTTATTCTCTTGATCTTAGCCAGTCTGACTGAAGGAGAGATGAAATCGTAAAGTCATTTTAATTTGAATTTCCCTACTTATTAGTGATGTTGATAATCTTTTAAGATGTTTCATAGCCATCTTTACTTCTTCTTTTGAGAACTCTCTGTTCAACTCCTTAGCCCATCTTTTAATTGGGTTGCTTCTTGTCTTGATTCTGTTTTTAGAGTTCATTACATATTCTGGATATTAAACCTCTGTTGGATGTGTTGCTGGTGAAGATTTTCTCCCGTTCTGTGGGTTTTCTGTTTGCTTCCCTGATTGCCTCCTTTGATGTACAGAAGCTTTTTAGTTTAATGAGGTCCCATTTATTAACTCTTGCCCTTGTTTCCTGAGCAATTGATGTCTGGTTTAGAAAATCCTTTCTTACACCTATATATTGTATGTTTTTTTCAATGTTTTCTTCTAACAGTTTCACAGTTTCAGGCTTTACATTGAGGTCTTTGACCATTTGGAATTGATTTTTGTGCAGGGTGAAAGATGGGAGTTTCGTTTCTTTCTTCTACAGCTGCAGATGCAGTTTTGCCAGTACCATTTGCTGAACATGCTGTCTTTCCTCCAGTGAATATTCTTGGACCCTTTGTCAAATATCAGGTGGATGAAATTGTATTTACTCATATTTGGGTCTTCAATTTTGTCCCATTAATCTATGGGTCTATTTTTGTGCCAGTAACATATTGTTTTTATGACTATAGCTCTGTAATACAGCTTAAAATCTGGTATAGTAATCCCCCTGGCATTGCTCTTAGTGCTCAGAGTTGCTTTGGCTATCTAAGGTCTTTTGCACTTTCATATGAATCTTAGGATGTTTTTTTTCCAATTCTGTGAAAAATGTCATGGGGATTTTGATTGGCATTGCCTTGAATCTATAAATGACTTTTGGTACGATGGTCATTTTCACAATATGAATTCTTCCAATCCATGAGCATGGGAGGTCCTTCCATCTTCTGATGTCTTCCTAAATCCCTTTCTTTAGTGACTTAAGTTTTTCATTGTAGACGTCTTTAATGTCTTTGGTAAGGTTTATTCCAAGATATTTTATGTTTTAGCAGCTATTGTGAAGGGGAGTGTTTCCATGTGCTCTTTCTCTGATTGCTTATTATTGGTATATAGAAAGGCTATAGACTTTTGTAGGTTAATTTTGTAACCTGCCACTTTACTGAACTTGTTAATAATTTCTAGGCATTTTCTGCTGAAATTTGTGGTGTATCTTAGATATAATATCATTATCATCTGCCAAAAGGGACAATCTGATCTCTTCCAATTATTACTCCTTTAATTTCCTGATCTTGTCTTATTTCTCTTGCATGAGTTTCAAGCACTAGGTCAAAGAGAAGTGGAGATAGTGGACAGCCTTGTCTGGTTCCTCATTTCAATGGGAATGCTTCCAGTTTTTCTCCATTTAGAATGATGTTGGCTGTGGGTTTGTTATATATGGCTTTAGTTATGTTGAGGTATGTTCCCTCCTGGCCAATTATCTCTAGGACTTTGAACATAAATTTACATTGAATTTTGTCAAAGGCCTTCTCTACAACTATTTAGATGATCATGTGGTTCTTATCTTTGACCCATTTACATGGTTTATGATATTTATTGACTTATGTATATTGAACCATCCCTGCATCTGTGGGATAAAGCCGATTTGATCATGGTGGATGATCTTTTTGATGTGTGTCTGTGTGCGTTTTGCAAGTATCTTGTTGAAAATTTTTGCATCTATGTTCATTAAGTATATGGGTCTATAATTTTCTTTTTTGGTTGTATCTTACCTGACTTTGGTATTAGGGTGTAGCTGGATTCGTAGAAGGCATTTGGATGTTCTCCCTCCATTACTATCTTTTTGAATAAATTAAGTAGTATTGGATGCAGATCTTCTTTAAATGTCTGATAGAATTCTGCTGTAAATCCACCTGGTCCTGGGATTTTTGTAGTTGGGGGTTTTGTATTACTGTTTCAATTTCTGTTTCTGTTATGGGTCTGTTTAAGCTGTTAATTTCTTCTTGGTTTAGTTTTGGTGGTTCCCATGCCTTTAGATATCCATCCATTTCTTTTAGGTTTTCAAATTTAGTAGCATATAGGTTTTTAAAGTATTCCCTTATAATGTTCTGTATCTTTATGGTGTCTGTTGTGACGTTTCCTCTTTCATCTTGATTTGGAAGTGCTCTTTCTTTTGGTTCACTGGGTTAGTGGTCTGTCAATCTTGTTTATGTTTTCAAAGAACTAGCTCTTAGAATTGTTGATTCTTTATATTGTTTTCTTTGTTTCAATTTCATTAATTTCTGCCCTGATTTTTGTTAGTTCTTTTTGTCTGCTGGGTTTGGGTTTCCTTTACTGTTGCTTTTCAAGTGTGTTGAGTTGCAATGTCAAGTCATTTGTCTTCTTTCTGATTTTTTGATGTAGGCACCTACAGCTCTAAACTTCCCTCTAAGGACTGCGTTCAGCATGTCCCAGTGGTTTTCTTGTGTTGTATTGCCCTTTTCATTTAGTTCCAGGAACAATTTTATTTCTTTCTTAATTTCTCTTTTGACCCAATCATCATTCAGGAGTGTGTTGTTTAATCTCCATGTGTTGATGTGGTGATTATGACTTCTTCCCATGTTGAATGTAAGCTTTATTGCAGTGTGATCTGATAGAATGCATGGAATTATTTCAAACTTTTTATATTTGTTGAAATTTGTTTTGTGCCCCAGTATATGGTCAATTTTGGAGAAGGTTCCATGGGGTGTTGAATAGAAGGTATGTCCTTTGTTGCTTGGGTGGAATACTTGGTAGTTGTCTGCGAAATCCATTTGATATATGGTATTGTTCAATTTAGACGTCTCTCTGTTAACTCTCTGCCCTGTTGACCTATCTAATGGAGACAGTGGGGTATTGAATTCCCCTACTATTAATGAGTTGGGATTAATCTGGGTCTTAATGTCCTGTAGCATTGTTTTTATGAAATTGTGTTCACCAGAGTTTAGTGAATATATGTTCATGATTATAATATCTTCCTGGTTTATTGTTCCTTTGATCAGAACAAAGTGTCCCCCTTATCTCTTATGATTAGTTTTAGTTTAAAGTCTATTTTGTCAGATATTAGAATTGCTACACCTGCTTTTTTCTTAGTATCCTTTCCTTGATATATTCTTTTTCCATCCTTTCACTTTAAGATAGTATCTGTCCTTGAAAGTGAGAATTTTTTTTCTTGTAGACCACGAAAGTATAGGTTTTATTTTTAACCCATTCACCTAGCCTGTGTCTTTTGACTGGGGAATTCAGTCCATTAATATTTAAAGTTATTAATGAAAGATGAGGATTAAATCCTGTCATTTTTATTTCTATTTACATTTGTGATGTAGCTGTACATTTCCACAGTTATACCTTTATTGAATTTCTTTCTGCAACTCCTTGGGCATAGTTATTCCTTTCTTCAGCTCTTTGTATTGCATCCAGAACTCTCTGAAGGGCTGGTTTTGTGGACATGAATTCTTTCAGCCTATTTATGTTATGGAACATTTTTCTTTCCCCTTCGACTTATAATAGACATTTTGGCTGGGTATAGAAGTCTAGGTTGGCATCTCTGGTCATTTAAAACTGGGAATACTTTGGTCCAGGCTCTTCTGGCTTTCATAGTTTTCACTGAAAAGTCAGCTGTTATCCTAATGGGTTTTCCTTTATATGTGACTTGTTTCTCTTTTGCAGCTTTAAAAATTGTCTCTTTGTTTTGTACACGTAGTGCTTTTACTCTGATGTGCCCTAGAGAGTTTCCTTTCTGGTCTTGCCTGTAAGGTGTTCTATATCCTTCTTGTATTTGTATGGACATGTCTTTCTTTAATTTTGGAAAATCTTCTTCCACAATTCTGTTGAAGACCATTATCTTGGGATTCTTCTCCTTCCTGTATGCCTATGATTCATAAGTTTGGTCTTTTTATGCTGTCACACAGTTCCTGCATATTCCATTCTTTGGTTTCTTAAATTTTTCACGACCTTTGTCTTGAGTGGTCTAATTCTTCCACTTTATCTTCCATTCTTGATAC
>NW_008333887.1:414032-427402 GCF_000622305.1 Nannospalax galili | reverse complement strand
ACTGAATTCTTTTATCATGTTTATAATTGTTCTTTTGTCTTCCATGTCCTGCATTGTCTCTAGGGGTTTCTCATAATACTCCTCTAGAGGGCTCTTGGTATTTGATGGGGATTAATTATTTTGGTATTTCATGTTATTATTTTTTCTCTGTGATTTTGACATGTGAATTTCTTTTGTAGTTTCTGATTCTTGTTTGAGACTCAAGCCTTCAAGTTTAGGTCTGCTTCTTTTTGTGAACCTTATGTGTCTTTGTGGTTTAATTTTTTGGGCATGGAAGGCTGGTTCCTCTAAGATTCCAGTACTCTTGTTTGATTCATGTTGGAATGGCCAGATTGCTACTGTCTTCAAGAGTTCCCACAGAGGCCCAATTCAGATGAGGATCAGATGTTTTAATGTTTTCAGGCTTTCTCCTAAGGTCTCAATCCCTCTGGGATAGACTTTGGCCTCAGGAATTTGGGGGTTAGAATGACCTATGAGCTGGGCCTAGGAAAGATGCTGGTCTAGGGCAGCTGGTGGCCATGCCACCCAGAGATACAAAGGAATATGAGGGCAGGAGGCTGCTCTAAGGGCCCCTGAGGACTGCACTGAGGACCTGGGTTGGTCTGGATGCAAAGAACCCGGAAGAGCAAAGGTCAGCCCCAGCATCCAGGGAAGAGGTTGGTGGGTTGTGCAGACCCAGGGTGGCAGAGGGAGGTGAGGGTGAGGCCAGGCCCAGAGTGCCCCTGGGGACAGGAGAAGGAACTGAGTTGGTCTGGATGCACAGGCTCTGGAAGAAGCAGTGGTGGTTCCCCAGGTGTCTGGGGCGCCAACACAAGGAATGGGACAGGGCCTAGCCTAGGACGGGGGGGGGGCAATCAAGGCACAGAGGGCAACATCAACTTATGCCAGAGAGAGAGTCCTGCCAGGTCAGAGAGATGCCTGGGGACCTGGGAAGGAACTGAGTTGCTCTGGATGCCCAGGATCAGGAAGAAGCAGTGGTGGTTCCCCAGGTGTCTGGGGCACCAGTACAAGGAATGGAACAGGGCCCAGCCTAGGAGGAGAGACTGGCAGGGGAGATGGGAGGGTGAGTGAGGCTGGAGGAGTCAAGGCATGGAGGGCGTAATTGACTTACCTTGCCGAGAGAGGCCTAGTGTGTCCGGCAGGCCTGGGGAAGCAGAGGCAGTGTTTTTTTGTTTTTGTTTTTGTTTTTTTTGTAATGATATGTTTTGAGGGACTTTCTGTTCTGTTTCTATCTATTAGTGTTCTTTGTGCTTCATCTATCTGTCATCTACCTATCTATCTATCATCTATCTATCTACCTACCTATCAATCATCTATCTATCTGTATCATCTATCTATATCTACCTATTGGTCTGTCTTTCCATAAATCAGGGAAATTTTCTTCTATAATCCTCTTGAACATGAGTTGAATTCCACTCTACTAGGATTTTTCTTTTGCCTCTATGCCTATGATGTACAGTTTGGTCTTTTCATGGTGTTCAACATTTCCTTCATATTCTATTCTTGCTTATTTTTAAAATTTTCATATTCTTTGCTTTTGCAAAATAAATCTTCAGCTTTGGAATGCAGTTTTTATATTCTGTTTTCCATTTAATTTTTTCTGTTGGTGAGGAATTTTTCCTGTCATTTCATAATGGCCTATTTAGTTTTTCAATTCCAGTTTCATTTCACTCATTTTTTTTTCATTATTTCAAACTGTTTCATGAATTCATGTTTCAAACCCTGAACTGTCTTTGTCATTTCATTCATCCATATATTTTTATTTTCTTTAACTTCAGTCACGAATTTTTCCCTATCCTCTTTGAGTCCTTTAAGTTTTTTCTGTGCTCTATAAATTCATTGAATTATTTGATTGTGTTTATGACTGTTCTTTTAAATTCAGTGTTCTGGAGTTCCTCTAGGGAGTTCTCATTGTATATCACTTCTATAGAACTGGTGGGCTTTGGTGAGGATAATTTCTTTTTTTTTCGTTTTTCATTTTATTTGTATTTTTCTTGTGGTCTCGGTATATGGATTACTTTTGTTGCTTTCATGTCTGATATGAAGCTAAAGCCTGCCTTTATTAAAGTTTGATTCTGTTTATATTACTGCTCTACCATGGTTGATTTCTGATCAGGTATGAATAGTTATTTGGTTGGTGTTTCAAGTTCTGTCTTTTGATTTTTTAGTACAGGGAATGGAAAGATACAGGCAAGCTAGTCAAGAATGCCCAAGGGGGGCCAAGGATCTTAGGCCAAGGTACTGTGATGGGATCAGCTGGGCCATTTGTAACTAGCTAAAGAGAAGAGATGAGCCCTGGAACAACTGGGGCTTTCCCCAAAGCAGAGTAATGATGACCTTGCATGGTGATATTTGTCTAACTCTCCAGCTAGTCAGATGCTCCCTGACAGCTTCATCAGGAAGGTACAAAGACCCAATGAAGGCCAACGGGAACAGAATGGTCTGGTTTTTGTAGCTAGTACAGGGGGCGTGAACTCTGGAGTAGGAGGATTGGGAGTGTTTCCAGAGCAGTGGTATGGGTACTGCAAGATTTAACTAATTCATTCCAGCTAGTCTGGTATTCTCTGGCAGCCTCTGCAGGGTGGGGCTAAAGCTCAAGTAGAAACTATGGAAATGGAATGACCCAGTTCTTACTAGGTAACAGAGAACATCAGTTCTGGTGCAACAGAATTGGGGGTTTTCCCAAAGCAGGGAGATGAGCAGCAGTGGTGGGGTGTTGGCTAACTCATTCCAAGAAGTTAAGTTCTCTCTGGCAGCCTCTGCAGGAAGTAGCCAACTACTGTGAATGGAATGCTTTTCCTGATGACCTTCTTGGCAAGACAAACTTGTTATATAGAAAAGATACTGACTTGTGTATGTTAATGCTGACTTTGTTTCCTGTCACTTTACTGATAGTGCCTATAAGATCTAAGGAGCCCCTCAACAAATGTCCCATAAGGAAAAAGGAAAAAAAATTGATAAATATATAAAAAGGAGTAAAAACAAAAATATCCCTTTTAAATATGGTAAATTAAAAATACCCCTAAAAGTATAATTAAAAATGTGAAAAGGGGAAATAAGTACAAAAGTAAAAGAAAAAATAAAAATGAAAAGATAAATAATGTGGCCATTTTCACACAGTTCTTTGTCTTAATTTCGAGCATGGTACATTTATTATCAGTCAATGAGCCTTTTAGTTTCATAAATAAGCAAAGTGAAAACTTCTCTGATAGACACAGACAATATTTTCAGAAGTAATTATTCATGTCTCCTACCTGCTTGTATGCCTAGTTTTCCATTGGATCATATTTTGAGTTCAGTAAGATTCTAGGACCAATGAGTTGGCTCATCAGATAAAGGGGCTTGCTGCCACACCTGACAACCTGAGTTCCATCCCCAAAATTCATATGGTAGAAGGAGAGGACTGATATCCACAAGTTTTTTTTTTTTTATGATCTCCACACATGCTCCCCCCAAATAGATAAATAAATATAAAAAATAAAGGATTCCAGAACATCGGAGGTGGGTGGCATGGAGAAATTAGAATCCTGGAGAGTCAGTGAGTATATAAATGACAATGAAACAGGAAGTGTAGGGTGATACACCAGTGAGTGATGACTTCCAAGATTGCCTTCATTGGTTTTAATTATAGGTGGATCTTGCCATACATAGAACAACAGTTGTCATCAATCCACCTTCAGCCTCAACTTGCCCACCTGTCAGAAGGCACTCCAAGGCAGAGAATGCATGGACTGCTTTGACAGGGCAGCTGATGCTAGTGAGGGCAATCATAATATTGAAGATCAGATGGGACTCTCATCCTCTACTCACTCGATAGCACTGAAGCAAGAAAATTCTGTAAAAATTTGCCTGGTAGAAGAGAACAAAGATTTAATCTCATAGAACAAAATTTTCAGGAATTTTTATAGAAATTAAGTCAATGAAAGAGACTTTACTTCTTTGCAATATTCAACTTAGAGATTCTATATTTAATTTCTAAATTGATATTGGAGATGAAAAAATGAGAGCCTCCTCATCCCCCAAGAAGCCCCATGCACTGGGTTGATGTGGGAGTAAGACAAGAACAAAGAAAATTATGGCTGGGCATTCCTCAGAGACTAGTTTAGGCATCCTGATTATTGTGTATGTCCAACTTTCTGGGATGACTTAAAGCAGGTATGAACCTCCACATAGAGGCATATATGATAACTTTCCTTTGTCTTTTTTCTAAAATACTTTTATTTTATTTTCTTTTGCTGTTTCCAAATCTCAAACTGAGACACACACAGTTCTTTCTCAGAAGACAGAGTTGTGAGGAAAAGGCCAATATACATGGATTGTTAATAAGTCTTCTCAGGCATTTTTGTACCCAGGTAATGAATCAGATAAGAATTGGCCGCTTCACTTTCTCATTACCACCTTTTCAAGCTTGACCTGTGTTTTCCCCAGGCTTTCTCAGAAAGGTTGGACTTGTTATTTGGAAGCACCCAGACAATCGTTATCTTATTGTAATCATTTTTCCTGCTATCAGATTGTCACAAATGTTTAAAATGCACACCTGATATTTTGAGTGATAGTACTGGTTCATTCATCCACAGCCATGTATGAAAGTTTCACATTTTTACAGGTACTCCAGATGTGTGTATTTCAGTTGTAAAATTTATAAGCATGCTCTTCAGACTGTTTTTGAACAAATAACCAAATTGAAAGTACAACTTAGTAAGTATAATGAAAAGGTTTATCTTATTGACATTGTGCTGATACAGCATGGGGAAATGACTATTGATTTAAAGAGATCAAGACGGAATAGGTGTCATAGAACTTTTGTGTCCTACATGGAGCTCATTTGAATCTATGAGAGATGTTAAGGCCACAGGATTAGAGTTTCCACAAGAAAACAGTTAAGCTATTCTAACATTTAACTTTTCTATCATAGAAACTTAAATTCTGCATTGTAATTCCAAAGGGAAAAACTAAACATATTAATTATAGTCTTTTACTTAATGAAAGATTGTGCCAGGCTGAAGATGTAGCTTAGGTGATAGAGCACTTCCCTACCTTGCTTGACACCCTGGGTTCTAACAAAAAAAACTGAATAAAACCAGGCATGTAAGCACATTACTGCTGTCTGCCTTAACACACAAAGAAAGCCTATTTTAAAAAATGGAAAATAATGCCAGACATGGTGGCACACACCTTTAATTCCAGCACTCAGGAGGTGGAGGTAAGCAAATCTTTGTGAGACTGAGACCAGCCTGATGTACTCAGTGAGGTTCATGACAGGTCAAGCTACAAGGAGACCTTGTCTCAGAAAAGACCAATATTTTTAAAAAAGGAAAAGAAGAGAAAAAAATTACTATTTTTTTGTAAAGAAAATCAATAAAATACCTACATTTTTCATTTATAGATCCTTAAAATTTTATCTTTTCTATAGTAATATGGCTTTTCTTTTTACTCATAAAATTAAAATCTATTCTTTATTAATGTGAAAAAATATGTTCTCTTCAATCTTGATCCTTTACATAAATAAGGGAATGACCCATATACATGTACCAATTTCTGCTTGGTTAAATTTTTTCAAATAATTTATATCTGTAAAAAATAAAAACAACAATAGTCATTAGAAGAGTTTCTATCTCCAGGAATGTAGGGCAGCTTTAGCAATAGTATTGTCAAGACAGTAAAGGTATGTCACAGGATGGCACAACGCAAAGAAATTCTAGCTCTAATGTCTAGAGTACCTTATAGATGACTTGTGACAGAGTGTCTTGGGTTAAAAATTGTATAAGCAAATGCTTTGAGTGTGTGGTGTTTATAAGTGTTTGAAATACTTTCCATGTAGAGGTGGATATGGTTCAAATTGATGATAACTCAGTAGATAACTGAAGATATTATTAGACATGGACTTAAAATACTTTGACTTCTCTATAAAATGCTTAGCAACCCCATCCTATGTCCCCATGAATGTTATCTATCTTTGAATTTTATGTGTTTTGAGCGTAATTTATCTTCAAGTCAACCACACTTTGTCAAATATACATTATATCACAATAATAACTTGTAATAACATGTTAGTTTTATAAATGATAGCAGTATACAATATGATTATGCAATAGGTACCAATCATGATATAAGAGGAAATAATCTCTGTTGCTTTCATGTGACAAATAATGCTACAAAGTTATCTAAATTCTAAAACATTAGATTTACTTATTGTGACATAGATATTGCACATACTGTTGTATTAACTACATTTTTATAAATACTGGTGGATTTTAATTATGTAATCCTTAAGATACACTTTTGAGACATCATCCTAAAGAAAATAAATAAAAGCCAATCAAAACAAAGAAACAAAACCACAGGAGCAGCCATCATGTTCGTGCTAAGACTAGTTCACCATTGTCTTCTCTCTAGAGTTCTCTTCAAACAATCCTACAACTCTGTCACCTGACACTGCTGCTGTACTTCAAAGTATTATAATTACCTTTTACTCTCATATCTTCCCAATTTCAGAGTTCCTAAACTCAGGCTCGTCTTTGTAATCTGAGTCCTGGAATTCATGTTCAATAAGTAAATCAGACATAATCACAATATATTGAAATGATTGTGAAAAAGTTTATATTATAATACAAAGTTTGATAAGGAGGGGAAAATGTTGTTGGGTAATAGAAAATATGGTTGTGTAAATATAGAGAATCATCACAGCAAGGGTCAGAGATGAAAAACTTTCTATTCATTGTCCTGAAGAAACATGCTAAGACTATCAGAACACTTTTGCTATGTTCCTTTAGATGTCATGTAATATGCCAATTTAGTATCATTAGCAAAACTTCAGAATCAAATTTAGATGTCATTATCAAATTAAATGCCAGTATCAGGACACCCATAAAGCTTACAGAATTATGTCCTTGGATGTTTGTCAATAAAATTATGTGCATAATGAATAAGTGAATATCTACTTTTAGATAAAATACTCATTGGATTTACCCAAGAAGTAATGTCCTAAAAATATGTGTGTGAGGAAAAAGGTGTACTGTAATAGAATAAGATGGAATGCCACATAAAGAAGTCATAAATAAGCTCATTTCCAGTTCAAAAGAAATATGTAAAGAGTATAATTACTTGATAAATAATTTTCTATATATATACATTACTTTTTAAATGATAAGTACAACATTGGTGGGCTGGTCTTACTACTAACAATACTATTTAATATCCTTTTGCTCAATCAGGAACTCTTAGAGATAAAGAAGTCTCAGAAGCAAAAAGAAAAAATATAAGGCCAAATACGATGTTTTCTTCTGAAATGTTGAATGTATGAAACATTTTACCAATGTTGTCAATAAATAAGAAAATCTTTAAAAATCAATTTTGTATGATAATATTGAAATGCTCTGTTATTCCTTTAACGTAAAACCAGCATATCCACACAGTACAAATGATAACTGAAAACATTTCTAAAGTTAAGAAATAGTAATCATTGTTCTTAACACTTTCTTTATAAAATCCATTATTTTTCTCTGTATAAATAAGTCACATCAAAACCAAACAGCATGTATAGAGAAAAGAATAATTAGATTTTCAGCTTTTTTAGCAGGAGAGTAATTTTTGGTGTTTTGTTTTTAGCTTGTTTTAATGTATATTTTAAATTGAATTTTTGTGCACTTTATAAAATAACAACTTATTCCTCATTATACCCACACCCTCACCCGCATACTCCCTCACCAGTTTTCATGAACTCAGCACTGTGGTTCCTTAAGCCTCAAGCATTACGCAAAATACAGCTGTCCTACAATATAGCCACCACTATGTTATAGAACAGCCAATACACAGAGGATGTGTCAGTTACTAGTACATAAAAAATAATGCAGAATAATGTTTCCTTTCCCAGCTATTGTAAAAAGAGCAGCAATGAACATGACTAAGTAAGTGTCTCCGTAGTAAGATGGTGAGTCCTGTGGGTACATGTCAAGGAACAGTTTAGCTGGGTCATTTGTTAGATCTATCTTTTCCATTTTGAGAATTCTTTAACTGTTTTCTCACCTCAAAGGAGTTCTATGATCTAATTCCCAACCTTCCTTTCTGATGTATGAGCCAGGGGACATACATATATACTAGAGTCCTAAGGAAATACAAAATATTCGGGTTTTTTTTAATGTTTGCCTGCTGCACATAAAAACATTCTTTAGAGAAGGGAAATGTAGAATGGACAGTCAAGGAACGAAGATCTGAACTTGAGACCATGAAGTCATTTTAATGCGTTTTCTGCTATGGTGAAGTACAGGAAGTTTAAGGACCTCACCCTAAAACAAAGAATAAAGATATAGTTTAAATGAATTTTGCATTATGTTCTTTCCTTCCAGATTCACTAGTGTTTTTGTTTTTAATGAAGAAGGCAGGATACAATACTTTATTTACTATAACTTTGTTACATAATACAGCAATGGATGGGAAAGACAGAAGAGAGAAAGGGAGAGGTGAAAACGGTGATGAAAGGGAAGAAAAAGGAGAAAGAGGATGAGAGAGGAAAGGAGGAAGAAAGAACATTAATAACGGCTATTTCTCTTCTTAAAATTGGATGGTAAGATATCAATGCTCGCAGAGTGTTCCCTAAAATAACATGTAAGTGACTTTTCTTTGAAAAAATTTACACACATATACATATAATTCTAAATGTAGCTTCCACATATGATTCTCTCATGTGGAATTTGTCATTTTAAGTCTGACTTACTTCACGTAAAATAATGATTTGATTGCATCCTTTTTCCTATAAATATCATGATTTCATTTTCTTTCTGGCTGCCTAAAATTTCACTGGTGCGTGTACCACATTTTCTTTATTCTTTCATTTGCTGATGGACATCTAAGATGGTTCCATTTCCTATAAATAGTATTACAATAAGCATGGTTGCACAGGATATCTATGGTATGTTAACTTATATTTCTTAAGTTATATTCCCAGGAGTGGTACAGCTGGGCCAAAGATGGTATTGATGCTCAAACGTCTTTTTCATGTTAATACCTTTGTATATGAGTCATATATTTTTCTTTTCTTTTTCCCTCAGTTATTTTTTTTAACTTTTGCAAAAAACTTTATTGAGAATTTCATACATGCATGTAAGGTGTTTTGATCAAATCCATGTCCACTCCCTCCCCTCCAACATTCCCCCCTCTGAAGAGGTAACCTTAAAATCTTTTAAGGATTAGACACAAGCTCCCAAATACTTTTGACATTTTTGGCCTTTGGAACACAGTATGTTGCTAACAGGCCCAAGGACAATTTGACTTTTAGCTAAGAAACGGGCTACATTTCTTTGGGGTCTTTTTACCCTAACTGCCTAGCTAATTCCTACCTCCTATTCTTATCATGCCATCCTCTGAAGGGGTTACCCAAATTGCCAAAAGGGAATAGGGATGCCAACCGCTCTGGCTTCTTCCATGGAGTACCCCTTCAGTGGGTCTATCTAAAAGACTCCCAAATTGCATAACTCTTATCTCTAAGGGGAAAAGAAAGTCCTTGAATCATGAATAGGAGATGTGAAGGAGAAGTAAAGGCAAGAGTAATTAGCATTACAAGTTCTAGACAGGGAACTAGAAAAAAGGACAGGGCAATTTTCAAATGTTCATATGAAAGTCCATTGGCGTTTCTTGACAAGGGCTCCCAAAAGCATCCCTCTATTGTGTTTTTCCTCATTTTTCTTTTGTCTTCCAAGGCTGGACTAGTTGGCTGAAAAGAGTTACTGGATACTCAGGTGAGGGTCCGGTGAACTTGCTTGGCACTCCTTTAATGAATGTGCACAACAATCAACAAGCTCAATTGTGACTATGTTTAGCAATCAGTCTCAGCTGAAGTCATGATGATGATTCACTAGTTTTAAAAAGTACCTTTCATCTGTATGAAGGGGCACATCTTTCTTTTATCTGCAGTTAATTATGACAATTAATTAGGGTATTTAAAAACCCTCCCAACTTCAAATGCTCTTTGTATTATCATTTCTACTAATGGGGAGTTATTTTGTTTTTTTTTATGAATATAAATGCATCTGAAGGAAATTCTTCGAAGCCAATATTAAACATAGACAACACATGCTTTAAACCAGAACCTTCTTCTGTTTACTTTTAATATTAATTGAATTGTGCCTGTGCTCTGCTTACAACTAAAGCTTGGCTCAGGCTATTGTCTCTTTATTTCACTAAGTGAGGGGCAAGCAGTGTATCTTCATGTACTCGGTGGGTTTCACCTTCCTCCACTCCTCCAAGCCTCTTGTCTTCTAGACATTTCTTAATCTCTTAATCTTCTGTAGAAGATTTTGATGCTGATTTTATAACTCATTTCATTCCTGTAGCTGCTAAAACTGAATATTAATGAAGTGTTTTATAGAAGGCCTATGTTGTTTCCAATATAGTTACATATACATAGATATGATATGTGAACAAATACAGAACAATTTTAATTATTTGTGCTACATGGTGATTTTTCCCCTTTGACAACAGGACCATTTAAACAACCCAGTTTACTTAAATAATTAAAATACACTATTTCCTGGCCTGGTGGTGCACATCTTTATTCTAGCAGTCAGGAGAATTAAGCAGGTGATCGCTGTGAATTTGAGGCCAGCCTGGGTCTACATGGTTGAAGTTATCAGGAGAGTCTGACACACAAAAACAAACAAACAAACAATGTACACCATTAACTCAAGCTGTTTTTGCCATTTTGCTATTAGAAGCTCTTTTGGTAAATTATGGTAAGACAATTTATGTTCCTCTTATTCAGTTCCAAGTGCTATCTAATTTCCTTTGGTCTGTCATCACAGATCTGTGAATCATTAAGGTGATATTTCACCTACAGCAAGCTGAGATTTCCTTAGATGTCTTCTTCATATTGAATTATTTTTTTAATTACCTTGGTATCAGAAAAGATACTCTGTAGTACTTTAATCTCGAATTAAGATAAAATAAAATTTAAGGCCAATATGAGGACTGTCTCTGTGAATACGCATATGTACTTGATAAAGTAGGTGCACTGTCTAGTTGTTAGTTAGAGTTCTACCAATGCCATTAGGCTTATGACTTATTCAGATCTATATCTTTATTAATTTATTGCTTAGATCTATTTACGTGAAAGAAGGATATGAAAACCCTCTACCATAATACCACAATTATGGAAATTTCATTCATGTTTTTGAGATCTATCAATTTTAGTTTCTTTCATTTTGAGGCATCAGGTACCCCCCCATACCCCTATATATATATATAAATTAACCAAGTGTTATTATTTATTATGAAGTCAGAGACTACTTGTCTTGAATATGACTTTAGCCATGCTAACATTTTGTATTTATTCTTAGCAAATTGTAGTTGACTTTTCCTGCTTACTTTCAATCTATCTGAAGCCTTGTGTATGAAGTATGTCCTTAGGAAGCAGTTATAATGGTTATGCTTTTTATATCTAATATTCAATCCCCATCTTCATGACTATGGATAGACTATTTGGAGTTAATATTGCTTAATTTTACTTGCCAATGTAAACAGCTTAAAGTCGTTTATCTGCCAATCTCCATTTTACTTTCTGTTACAGTGTCATAAAAAGTAGATGCATGTGCAATTAAAATTTTCATGTCATAAAAATTCATGTTTCTCATAGAAAAATAAGAAACAAAACAATACATAAATCTTACCTTCATTACTAAAAATTATGTTCAATAGATGTAGAGTTCTGAGTTGTGTGTCTATAAAATGATCAGTTTTATGTTTTTCTACTGTTTCTCACCTACATATTCTCTGATGAGAAAAATCATGATAATTCATTTTGTTTTTCTCTGTATAATAATGTGTCATTTTTCTGTTCAAAGATTTCAAGATTGCTTCTTATCTTTGGTTTCAAACAGTTTAATTTTGGTGTGTAGTCATGCTTCCATTTTTCTGTGCTATAGTGAAAATTGTTCTGTAATTTAGAATTTGAAGGCCTGAATTTAACTGCTAGTAAGACCACTTACATGTGAGATAGCACTGAGCAGGTCGATTTTTAGAGAACATATTCTCAGTTGTAAAATGAGAATAGTAATTTCTGTATCAGGAAATTGATAAGAAATACCACATGTGAAATATTCTGTACAGTGCGACATGATCCACACAGTGTACCGTGGAGTAATGGTCTGGTTATTGAGTTAGATTTGTCAATTCCGGTCATTCTAACCTGAAATCTATCTGTTCCCTACTTTCTAACATTTGTTCATTTTTCCTGATGACCATTCTCTCCCATAATCACTTCCAAACCCAATTTTTAGTGATACCTCTGGGCCAGTGATGAAACTAGACACTGACATTTCTGTGGTAGCAGGGGAGTAGTTCCCCTGTGGGGTTCAAAGTGCCGTTTTCTTCTTCAGTGTATTCACTATCCTCCAATTTCTGCCTGCTGTGGGTGGATGTCAGGAAGCTGTTATTGATATATTTTTCAATATTTTTGCATGTAATCTGTGAGGAGATTGGTTTAAGATAAAACATTCTATTATTACTAGAAACTCTGTTCATAAGTTTTGAATGCCATCTAATTTCTGTTTTGGCTTCAACATTGAGATTCCCAGTGTCTTAAAGACATTCCACTACTGCTTTAATCCAGAATCTTCTGGTCACCATAAATATAAATTCAGTTCTGCCTGTGCGCTTCTTATAATGAAAGCTCATGTCACTTTATTGTCTTTTTTGGAGAGTAACATTATTTGGTCTGAGCTTCATCACTACGAAGTGGGGAACAGAGGTATAATCTCAGTTGCTCGCTGTGTTTGTATCTTCCTCCATACCTCGGTAACTCTTGTCTTCTGCACACTTCCTAATCTCCTAATCATCCACAGTTCTGATATTGATGCTACAACTCACTTCGATAGCTGCTAAAATCAGATAAAAGGGGAGCTGGAATGATGGGTCAGCATTATGAGCACTGGCTGCTCTTACAGAGGACCTGGGTTTAATTCCCAGCACCCACATGGTGGCCAACAGCCAGTTCCAGGGATTCTGACACTCTCTTCTGACCTGGGTGAGCAGTGCATGACATTGGTGTGCTTAAGGCATGCAGGCAGTATAGTCATACGTATAAAATGAAAAATCATAAAAAAAAATAGATAAACAATTCGAAATGCCCTATTTGTCTCAGGTTATTTTGTAAGAATGAAGTGTTTCACACAAGGCCTATTCTGATAACATGACTGAGAAATCAATGCCAGCTTTATAAATCACGGCTCTCCAGAGTTCTCAGTATCTTGTAACTTGATTTGATTCATTGCTAGATATGAATAACTAATATATTCACAAATATTTTTTTTATTATTATTTTCTTTATTTTAAACAACATTCTTTTTTTAAAAAAAATTTCTTATTTCTTTTTTTTTGTT
>NW_008333887.1:396819-413543 GCF_000622305.1 Nannospalax galili | reverse complement strand
GGGCCCTTTAATCTTTGGTTATACTTCCCTTTTGGGTGTTTAAGGACATACAATTGGACCAGATAAACTAATTTTATTGAAGTTTTCTGATTTTTATACAGTATAGTTTGATAGTATTTAGATTTCCTCCCTTCTCTGTACCTTGACCAATTTATGTTCTTGCATATATATATGTGCTACTTCTCTGTTCCTGTGATAGAAACAATGACCAAAGCAACTTATAAAAGGAAGAGTTTATTTGAAATTAGTCTTTCATGGTGGGAAGGCATGGTGGCTGGAGGTAGCTGGAGCAGAAGCTGAAACTAACTGCTCACATCTTCAAGCAGGCACCGGAAAAAAGAGATCTAGCAAGGCTTAAGAGCTCTCTAAGCCTGACCCCAGTGATATGTGCTTCCTCCAGCATGGCCACATCTGTAAGACTTCCCAAAACAGTGCCATCAACTGGGACCACAATGTCCAAATCCTTGGAGCCTATGGGGGACATTTTCTTTCACATCATCACTACACACACACACACACACACACACACACACGTGTGTGTGTGTGTGTGTGTGTGTGTGTGTGTATAGTGTAGTGTTTTTGTGTACCCAAATGTCGTTCACACTGGGACCATTCACTGGGCCCACAAGAGTCCCAACCCTGTAAGTCATTGTCTTTCTACTTCCTAGCAGTGATTGATTGGCAAAAGTTCTTTAGGTGGGGACTTCTTTTCCACTTCCCCTTATCTATGCTGGCATTTGTCTGGTTTGAGCTTTCATAGGACTTGTGAATGCTGTCACCATTGCTGTTAGTTCATATGAGTGACTGAGAAATTGTCTGGAATACTACTGTCTTTCCTTGTGGTCATCCACCCCCTCTGGCTCTTATAATCATTCTGCCTCTTCATTTTTGTTTTTTAAGTTTCGTTTTTGATTTATTTATTATTTTATGTACATGAATTTTTTGCCTGCAGTGCCCACAGAAGCTCAAAGAGGGTGTTGAATCCCCTGGATCAGTTGTTAGCTGCCATGTGGGTACTGGGAAATGAACCTTAGATCTCTGAAAGCACAGCCAGTGCTCTTAATTGCTGAGCCACCTCTCTTGTCCTGTCCCCTTTTTGTTGTTGTTTTAGTTGTTTATTTTTTTACTTTGTTTTGTGTTTTTCGAAACACAGTGACCCTATGTAGTCCTGACTCTCCTGGAATTCTCTATATAGAACAGGCCTCAAACTCAAAGAACTCTGCCTGCCTCTGTCTCTCCAGTGCTGAGAATAAAGGTGTAAGCCACCATGCCCTCTCTGCTTTTTGATTTGGTGTGTAACTAGTAGCTAATGATACTGAACTTTTTAATATTTATATTGTCTATTTGTATTCTTTTTTGGAATCAGACTATTCAAACCACTTGCCCATTTTTAATTGGACTACTTGTTTTGTTGTTAATAAATTTAGTTTCTTTCTATACATATTATTTATTATTTTTATTTTATGTGTGTTAATATATTACCTGCATGTATGTGAGTGTGCCCATGTCGTGCAATGCTGTGGAGGTCAGAAGAGAGTTTTGGGTTCCCCTGGAAATGGAGTTAAGGATGGTTCATAGCCATCATTTAGGTACTGAGAATAGCAGTCAGTGCTCTTAACCACTGACCCATCTCTCTAGCCCCAATTTTTAGTTTCTTACATATCCCAGATATTAATCCTCTGTCAGCAGAATAGTCACCAAATTTTTTCCCATTCTTTAAGTTGTTTTCTCACTTTGATAATTGTTTCTTTTATGCAAAAAACTTTTAATTTTTTACAATCCCTTCTTATCAGTTTTTGACTTTGTGTTCTGTGCTTCTGCCAGAAAAATATTGCGTGTGATAAGATCATGGAGTACTTCCCCTATATTTTCTTATAGTGTCATCTTGAGAAATGAAACAGCTAAAGAAGAGTCTCTGTAGGGTATGTCTCAATCCATTGCAGAAGAGATTGATAAAATATTATCTTTGTGTTTGGAAAATAATTTATGGCTAGCCTGTTTAGTGATTGATTAATGAATTGAGTGGTTACAACCAAGAAGTCAATGAATAGGATATTACTAGAATTAAGGTCAAAAGAAGATAATAGTCAAGGACCAGCATAAGTAGGCAAGAATAGGATAAAAGTGGAAGTGGTAAAGGGGGGTGGGGAGTAATGAGGGTGTGTCAGAGATGCCTCAGCAACAGGAATTCACAGCTCAAGAGAAGTGTCAATGTGAACATCTTTGCATCAGACAGGAGATATTATATCTTGAAGTGAGCAACAAGAGGAACAGTAACATCGATTCAGTCCATGTAGGGTGGAGAAAATACGAACAGCATCCATATTTGGTACACTTCCTCTCTTTTCTTGCAGGTGCACATTTCTTTTACAAATATTTTAGATTAGCCAAAACTGACCCTTTTAATTTGAATGATGTTAATATTTACCTGGAGAAAATTATTTTCTGTTAATATTTTGATAACTGAGAGGAGAAGTGAGTTTTGTGTATTTTCATTATAAAGCTGAAATAAAAGATTGCCATAATAATGTATTTACTCAAATGTTCTCATGGATGGAATACTTTTCTCTTAAGGACTCACCTGAATTGTTCCATTAAATATAATCTTTTCAGCTAAATAATTATTTTCAAGAGGCTCTGTATAACTACAAATCTTTCCTTTTTATTCTGTTACTTGTGACAAACAGTTTTATTAGTCAGAGAGCATTGGCAAAAATAATCCTGAGGAATAGTAATATATGACAGATAGATCATTTATTTATTTATATTGAATTTTGTGTATTTCGTATAGAACATTTCCATCAATCTTAATCATCTTTATACTCCCTTCTCCACTGGCACCTTCCCATAGCCCCTCATTGAAATTCACACATTCTGTCATTTGTCTTAAGGCCTGCCCAAGTTATTATCCCAGATATTTCTTAGTGCAAATTCGTTTACTGAGGTCTAGTCAGCCTATCTAGAATCTCTTCCTCTAGAAGCTCTTCCTCACCTAGAAGGAATCACTTGCCAATATTTCTTCAGCTGAGATTGGGTTCAGCTGTCCATTTCCTCAGGTCTATGCTAGATGCTTGTCTATTTGAGTTTGCTTAGATCCTGTGCATGCTGACTCCATTTGTGTTGTGTCCCAGGAGCTTGTAGGAATCTATTTTTATATGGTCATGCATCTCCTCCATGGCTCTTACATCTTTCTGCCCCCTCTTCCGCAATAGTCCCTGAGCTCTGGGTGGTCAAAGGGACTCAATATAGGAGTCCTGTCCTGGGACCACCATTCTGCAGAATCTTAGTCTCTGCACTTTGACCATTTGTGACCTTGTGTGTTCCTGGCCCACTGCTGCGTGAGGGAGCTTCATTAAGGACAACTGAGATATTCATTACTGTCTTCTTTACCCCGTGTTTCATAAACCTTAGGTGTAGAGGTTGCATTGTAGATGTGCACTTAGACTTGAGAAATTCACAGTGAATGTCTGTGTGTGACTACACTTTGTCTAGGGATGCAACAGTTTTGGAGTTTTCTCTAAGATCTATGACCTCTTCAGCCATGTGTATTTGGCTGTGGTTCCAGTCTACACATGAGTTTCCTCCCATTGAGTGGGCTTTTAGTCCAATTATGTAGCTGTTGATTACCCCCAAGATAAAAACACCAGTGCCGTATGCTGTGTAGGTCATTGATGTTTTTACTTTTCTTGAAGCTGCTGTTAAACCATCAATTGATGTTCTCCCTTCGCACCTTGCATAGTTCTTTCCAAAGCACTATGATAGCTAGCCTTCAGGCGAAGTGGATTCCAGGTCAGATCCAGCTCCATTCCTCCAAATCCTGTATCTGAAGTATGTTCTCCCTTCAGCAGTAGGGTCTTATCTTCAAATTCTGTGAGGCAATCAATGTCTGTGGCAATAAATTTTGTGAATTTGGGTGTCTCCTGCACCACCTGGCCAACAACTCAAAGGAAGGTTTCTCCTGTCTGGCACTGTTTCTTGTTATGTAGCCTTTAGCTACACACATGGAATCATTTAAAGATATTGTATGTGTAATTTGTCATTAGCTTGTTGGAGTACTATGATTCTCTCTGAGTTTTTTTTTTTACAGATTTGTCATTAGCTTGTTGGAGTACTATGATTCTCTCTGAGTTTTTTTTTTTTACAGTAGTTAGTCTCTCTCTCTCTCTCTCTCTCTCTCTCCCCCTTCCCTCCCTGTCTAAACCTTACACCATGACTTCTCCATTTAACGTGACCCTTTTCTGCCAATTTCTCCCTTGATAATAGCAGTCTCCTATGGTCCAACCTCTCTTGAGATCTTTCTTTCCCCTTATCCCAAAGTTCCTTGTATAACCCTCCCTCATCCAGCCTATTAAATACTTCCATTTTATCCAATTCTCCCGTAGTAACACTTGTCTCCTAATGTTCTCTCTCAAGTTCCTTCTTTCCCTTTACCTCCCTGGTTCCTTTTCGTTATGGTTCCTGCAGTTATATCAGGATGCCTACTCACATACAAGAAGTATTTCCTGCTAGTATCCACATATTATGGAGAACATATGTTGTTTGTTTTTTTGGGTCTGTGTTACTTCACTTAGTGTAACAGTTTCTAGTTCCATCCATTTACATGAAAATTTCATATTTCTGAGTAGAACTCCATTGTGTAAATATACCACATTTTCATTATCCACTTGTCATTTGAGGGACACTTAGGTTGCTTCCATCTCTTAGCTATTGTGAAAAAAGCAGCAACAATTATGGATGTACACGTATCTCTGCAATGGATGAGTCATTTGAGTATATGCCTGAGTGGTATATTAGGTCAAATGGTTCATTTTTAGTTTTTTAAGGGTTGTCCACACTGCTATCCATAGGGGTTGCATGAGTTTGCAATCCCACCAGCAGTGCATGAGCATTCCCTTTTCCTCACATCCTTGCCAGCATTTGGTGTAGTTTGTTCTTTTGATTTTAGTCAACCTAACTGGGATAAGATGAAATCTTGGTTTTAATTGCATTTTCCTAATTACTAATAATGTTGAACACTTTTTAGATGTTTCTCTGCCATGTATTTCTTATTTGAGAAGTAACTGTTTAGATCCTTAGCCCATCTTTTAATTGGGTCACTTGTCTTCTTGTTTTTTTTTTCTTGTTTGTTTTTTGAGTTCTTTATATATTCTGGATATTAAACCTCTGTCAGATGTTTCACTGGTGAAGATTTTCTCCTACTCTGTGGGTTTTCTCTTCACTTCCTTGGTTACTTCTTTTGAAGCTGTTTAGTTTAAGGAGGCCCCACGTGTTGATTCATGAACTTAATTCATGTACAATTGATGTCTGACTGAGAAAGACCTTTCCTACACCTATATCTTGAAGGTTATTGCCAATGTTTTCTTCTAACAGTTTCAAAGTTTCATGTTTCATACTGAAGTCTTTGATCCATTTGGAGTTGACTTTTGTGCAAGGTGAATCATAAGGGTCTAATTTCATTCTTCTACAAGTGGAGATCCAGTTTTGCAACACCATTTGCTAAAGATGCTGTCTTTCCTCCAGTCACTATTATTGGCCCTTTGTAAAATATTAGGTGGCTGAAATTGCATGTAATCGAGTTTGGGTCTTCAATTATGTTCCATTGATCTATGGGGCTATTTTTTTGCCAGTACCATGTTATTTTTATGACTATAGCTCTGTAATAGAGATTGAATTCAGGTATAGTAATCCCCCAGCATTGTTCTTTGTGCTCAGGTTTTTTTTTTTTCTTTTACTTTTCTTTTTTTTGGTTATCTGTGTCTTTTGTGCTTCCATAGGAATTTTAGTCTGTGTTTTTCTAATTCTGTGAAGAAAGTCATGTGGATTTTGATAGACATGGCATTGAATCTACAAATGACTTTTAGTAGGATGGTCATTTTTCACAATATTACTTCTTCCAATCCATGAGCTTGGAAGGTCCTTCCATCTCCTGGTGTCTTCCTCAATCTTTTTCTTTAAAGATTTAAAATTTTCATTGTAGAGATCTTTGATGTCTCTTCTCATTTATTATGACATATATGGATATAAGTGAATACTTTAAAAACCTATGTGCTATTAGATTTGAAAACCCTAAAGAAATCAATGTATATCAAATATATAGAGAGAGAGCAAGAGAGCGAGTGAGAGAGAGAGAGAGAGAGAGAGACTATTGTGAATGGGAGGGTTTCCATGTACTCTAAAATTCTATGCATTATTAGATTTGAAAACCCCAAAATAAATCAATGCATATCAAAATATACATATCTACACATATATATTGAGGCTATTGTGAATGGGAGGGTTTCCATGTACTCTTCCTCCAATTGATTGTTATTGGTATATAGCATGGCTACTGACTTTTGTAGATGAGTTTTATAACTTGCCACTTTCCTAAAAATGTTAATCATTTCTAAGAGCTTTCTGGTGGAATTTTTGGCATCCATTCGGTATAATATCATATTATCTGCAAAAAAGGACAATTTTGCCTCTTCCAATTAGTGTCCCTTTAATTTCCTTCTCTTGTCTTATTACTCTATCAAGAGTTTCTAGCATTATATTAAAAAGGAGTGGAGGCAGTGGACAACCTTGTCTGCTTCCTGATTTTAATGAGAATGTTTCCAGTTTTACGCCATCTAGAATGATGTCTGTTGTGTGTTTGTTGTATATAGCTTTAATTATGGTTGAGGTATGTTCTTTCCCATCCAATTCCCTCTAGGACTTTTAACATAAATGCATATTGAGTTTTGTCCAAGGTTTGCTCTGTATCTACTGAGGTGACAATATGTTTTTTGTCTTTGAATCCATCTATATGATTTATGACATTTATTGACTTACATATATTGAACCATCCCTGCATCTCTGGAATAAATACAACTTGATCATGGTGGATGATCTTTCTGATGTGCACCTATTTGTGGTTTGCAAGTATGTTGTTGAGAATTTTTACATCTTTGTTCATTAAGAATACGGGTCTAAAAAAAAGAATATGGGTCTATCTTTTTCTTTTTTCTTTGTAATAGAGAGATTTTGGTAATAGAGAGATTCTGGTTTCATAGAAGGAGTATGGGCATTCTTCTTCTGTTTCTATCATTTTGAATAATTTAAGTAGCATTAGATATAAATCTTCTTTGAATGTCTGGTAGAATTGTGCTATGACTCCAACTGATCCTGCGCTTTTTTCAGTTGGGAGGTTTTGTATTAGTCTTTCACTTTATGTATATGTTATAGGTCTTTTTAAACTGTTGATCCCTTTTTAGTTCAGCTTTGTTGATTCCCATGATTTTCAATATACATTGATTTCTTTGGGATTTTCAAATCTAATCGTGCATAGGTTTTTAAAGTATTCACTTAAAATTTTTTGGATCCTTTTGTTGTGTTTCTCCCCTCTTGTCACTGTATTTGCTGATTTTCAGTTGCTCTTTCTTACTTTTGGTTAGCTAGGTTAAGGGTCTGTCCATCTTATTCATATTTTTAAAGAACTGGCTCTTAGATTCTTTGATTCTTTGTATTGTTTGTTTCTATTTCATTTACTTCTGCTCTGATTTTTCTTATTTCCTCTTGTCTGCTGGGGTTGGGTTTCATTTGCTGTTGCCTTTCAAGAGTCTTGAGTTGCAATGTTAAGTCATTTATTTGTGCTCTTTCTAATTATTTAATGCAGGCATTTAGAGCTATAAAATTCCCTCTTGCAATTGCTTTTAAAATGTCCCAGAGGTTTTGTTGTGTTGTATTGTACTTTTTGTTTAGTTCCAGAATTCTTTTATTTCTCTCTTGATTTCTCCTTTGTCCCATTAATCATTCAGGAGTGTGTTGTTCAATCTCCCTGAGTTTGTATAGTTACTAGGTCTTCTTTTGGTCTTGATTTTTAGCTTTATTTCATTGTGATCTGATAGAATTCATGGAATTACATTGATTTTTTTTGTATTTGTTGAGGTTTCTTTTGTGCCCCTGCATGTGATTGATTTGGGAGCGAGTTCTGTGGGGTGCTGAACAGAAAATATATTCTTTGGTGCTTGGGTGGAACATTCAGTAGATATCTGTTAGATGTATTTGCTGTATGGTATCACTTAATTCAGATGTTTCTCTGTTTATTCTTTTCCTGTTGACCTGTCTAATGGAGAGAGTGGAGTATTGAAATCCTCTGCTATTAGTGAGTTGGGGTTTAATCTCTATCTTAAAGTTCTGAAGTACTGTTTTTATGAAGTTGGTTGCATCAGAGTTTGGTGCATATATGTTCAAGAGTGTAATTTCCTCTTGGTTAGTTCTTCCTTTGATCAGAATGAAGTGACCATCTTTATCTCTTCTGATTAGTTTCATTTTGAAGTCTATTTTGTCAGGTATTAAAATTGAAACTACTGCTTGTTTCTTAGTGCCATTTGCTTGGTATATCTTTTTCATCCTTTCACCTTAAGGTAGTGCCTGTCCTTGAAGATGAGATGAGTTTATTGCAGACAAAAAAAGATGGATTCTATTTCTTAATCCATTCAACTAGCCTGTGTCTTTTGACTGGGGAGTTCAGTCTATTGATATTCAAATTTATTATCGAAAGATGTGTATCGGTTTCTATCCTTTTAAGTTTTAAACTTCTATTTGCATTCTTGGTCTAACATTATGTTTTCACATTTATACCTTCATGTAGTTTCTTTCTGTTGCCCCTTGGGTATATTTGTTCTTCAGCTCTTTTGTATTGCTTTAAGAATTCTCTGAATGGCTGGTTTTGTGGACATGAATTCTATCAGCCTATTCATATTGTGGAAGATTTTTCTTTCCCCTTCAAATATAATAGACTTTTTTTTTGCTGAGTAAAATATTCTGCATTGGCATTATGATCATTTAGGACTGGGAATCCTTTGGCCCAGGCTCTTCTGGGTTTCATAATTTTCATTGGAAAGTCAGCTATAATTCTGATGGGTTTTCCTTTATATGTGGCTTGTTTTTCTTTTGCAGCTTTAAGTATTTTCTCTTTGTTCTGTACATTTAGGGCTTTTATTATGATATACCATGGGAAGTTTCATTTCTAGTCTTGTATATTTGATATTCTATATGTTTCTTATATTTGTATGGGCATGCCTTTCTTCAGTTTTAGGAAATTTTCTTCTACAATCTGATTGAAGATATGTTTAATAGCATATACCAAAGAATCTTCTCCTTTTTCTATGCCTATGATGGTAAAAATTGTCTTTTCATGGTGTGCCACATTTCCTGCATATTCCGTTCTTGTATTTTTTTAAAAAATCATAATATTTACTTGAGTGTTATAATTTTTCAAATTTATTGTCCAGTCTTAATATTCTGTTTTCTCCTGTCATGTCTAATTGGCTTATTGAGGTTTTCATTTCCTTCATCTCATCCTGAGTTTTCTTCAGTATTTCTCTTTTGTGAATTCAGTAAGATCTTTATCCCTATCTTCTTTCAGTTCTTTGATTTGTGTGTTCTTTAAACTCTTTTAATTCTTTGATCCTGTTTATGATTTGTCTTTTAAATTCTGTGTCCGGGGTTATTTCTAGGTGGTTCTCATCGCAAAACCCTTCTATAAGACTGTTGGTGTTTAATGGGGACATATTATTTGGGTTTTTCATATTATTTTTTCATTTCATTTTGGCATGTGGATTTCTTTTGTTGTTTGTGATTCTGATGTAAGAGTCAAGCCTTCTTTTGTTGAGTTGAAGTGTTTCTGTTTATATACTTGATGTGCTTTGGTTTTTCTTATTGGGTATGAAAGGCTTGTTGGTGTAGGCTTCAGGTCCTCCTTTTTGATTTTATATTGAAGGGAGCACAAATGTCTCTAATCCAGCTACTCAGGAGTTCTGAGAAGGTCCAAGTCAAGTAAGAGTCATAGGCTCTCATTCTTCCTCCTAAGGCCTAGGCACCACTACCCATCAGACACAGCAAGTTTAGGGAAGTTTGTTAGTTTTAGACTAGATTCAGGTGATCTCAGGCTCTCTGCCAAAGTCTGGGCTCCTACTAAAAGACATGGAAGCCTAGCTCTGCAGGAGTGGGAGGGGCTGAAGAGGTCCCTATGTAGGGGGACAAGCAGGGCTTGGTTTGGAGAGCACACCAACAGGAGGAGCTAAGAGGGTGGTCCAGAGATCAGGGGTGCTAAGAGCAAAAGAGACCTGTGTTCAAGGCTAGAAGGACAACAGGATGTGGGGTCAAGGAGATTGTCGTAGCTATGGCAGATAGTTTTAAGAGGAACAGAAAAAGTATCCCTTGTTCTAATGTTTATCATGGACAGGGCCTTCATGAGTGGCATAATTGCTTGCTAAGGCCTATGTCATTGTAGTACAGAATATTCTGGAAGGCCAAGCAGCATAGTGGTCAAGAGTCTGGTAGTCTGGTTTCACAGTTATGGTCTGGGAAAAATAAGGTAAATTCCAGGTACCAAGATTGCAAAGATACTCACCTCTGAGAATACAAGGCACTACTGCATATAGAGGGCTTAAAGTGTCTATTGCAGCAAATGATGTGGAGTGTTGTTAGAGAAGCTGATGAAAAATGGAGAAAGAGAAGTAAACCAAAATGGAAATCCACTGACTGAAAGATGTTCAAATTGGATCTGAAATTAAAATATTTAGTGAATGACAATACTATTGTCAAATAGAAAATAAAGTATGTTAAAGAACACCTTATATAAAACAAGAGATTAGTACTCACAAATTATATATATATATATGTCAAAATCAAGAAAAACATAAAAAAGTTTTAATTACATTTATCATTTCATGGATTGAGAAATTTTATACATTAAAATCATACACAAACTGAGTAAAATGAAGATACCATTAGAAAAGGTCTAAGGGAGATAGTCTCTATTAGAGATAATGCTGCACCTTTTCTTAAACTGTTTTCAATGCAACTAAGTCATTTTCAGAGAGTGATCTCCTGTGGCACTGGCAATAATGGCTGTCTTCTATTAAATGTGAATTTAGATACTAACAGTTTTCACTGTGATCTGTTCTTTAACAAAGGCACTAGTAAAACATCATGAAAGGTTGTTAACCTCTTCACATTAACTTATCTAAAATATGTATTTAATGTCAGCAAGCCAAATACTGAACATTGTTTCCATCCTTGATTTTCAGTAAAATGTCACACCTCTGTCAAATCTACTTTTGTGAAGGAGAACTGAGGAGGAACACCTAATGTCTCTGTCCCAACTACAGCAAAATACCATGCAGTGGGTGGTTTATATGCACCCAATATTTGTTTGTGAGAGTCCAGGGAAGGCCTACTTCAAGGCACAGAAAATTCGGTGCCTGATGATGATTCACCTCACTATAATATCATGTGGTGGAAATGGTGAGGGACCTCTCTCAGGTCTTTTCTGAAGTAGTGCTAATCCAACTATGTGGAAAGATAGAAATACTTAGTTCATTAAATCTGGATTTTGTGTATTTGCATTTGTAAGGGCAATTTCAATGTATTACTCCTCTAGTATAACAAAACATCTGAAATTAGAAGTATTTGAAGTGTTTGGTGAAGCAAGTTACTTACACAGTCTTTGAGAAAATTATTCAATAATTGAAATAAATTGATGCTTTTGCCCTACCATCACAAACATGAAGTGACCTAAACCAGATTAATTTGATTTGGTTCTATAGTGTTCAAATAACTTCTAATTATCAGTGAAACAATTGAGATTCAACTTTCCTCAGGCACCTTAAAAATCTGTGAAGAAAGAAAAAGTTGTTAGCTGTCACTGAATTCTGCTTTTTCATTTTTTCACTTTGCTCTGTCAAATGTCAATGCAATAAATCAGGAATTTGAAAACCATATCAAGAAAAGGCAAACACACATTGCAGCAGGCTTACACCAACATCTTACCAAGATTTACTCCAGCAATATGGGTCCTTAGCTGAAGTGCTGTGCAGCCTACCATTGAGATGTGAGGCACTGGACTGCTTTTCTGTCACCTGTAGGCACTCACTCAAGTTGGACAGGACTAATCAAATAGAAAGATCAAAGGACAAAATAAGCCTCTAATCAAGACTAGCTATAGCACAGGCACATCATGTTGTCTACCTCCTGTCATTTTGACAGGGATTGTCACACAAGGGCAAAGACTGACATTAATAGACATTTCAATAAATTATTTTTGAAAAGGTTATTCACTGCATACATTCACACAAGAATGTCAAGGATGAGCAAATGTAAATCATTTAAGTTGATAAAAAAACAGGGGAGGAAAAGATTGAGTTGAAAACAGAACAGATTTTCTTAAAGTATTGATAAAAATTATATATGTTTCTCAATTGAAAGCCTCTCTCAGGGAAACTCTGTGGACTTACCACAGCTCCCTTCCTAGACTGAAGGTGCACTGGTTACTTTGGATTTCTGTCCTTGGGTCATCTCTTAGCTGCATATTCTGTTTTATTTCCTTTCCCTCTTCTTCTGTGTGTCAGATCAACTTGTAGAAATGAAAGTTGAAAATTTGATTCAGTTACAACCCTTCTTTAAAGAGTAGAATCAGTTTTTGTGAGCAAACAGCTTAAACTCTTAAATGGGGTTTGAATCTTGTGAGATGGAATCTTCCCTAAAATGCATTCAAATGGAAAGCAGTGTCTGTGTGTTTGCCTTGCCATTATTTCACAGTGCCTACTGTATATGTCTGCAGAAACAGCACACAACTTCTGCAGGTGTTAGTCCATCATAAATGTCTGCAGCATCTTACATCCTCTCTATTGTGTAAGACACAAGAAAAAACTAGCTCTCTAGGCCAAACATAGAAAAAAAAAATCATCATTAAAAATGGCTAAAGTCTCAGCCAACCCGAGGTCTCATGCCTGTAATCGCAAGACTAGCACAGTGAGGCAGGAGGACAGCTGTGAGTTTCAGGCCAACAGGACCTGTACAGTGAATTCTAAGTTAGTCTGGAACATATACTGAGTGAGCCTTGAAAAAGAAAAAAAAGAAAGGAACAACAACAAAAAAACTTAGTTCCAATAACATTCTTTTCTTAGAAAGCAAAAGAAAAAACAAATCACTTTAAATGCTATGTTGGGACTGGAGAGATGATACGGTGGTCAACAACACTGGCTGTTCTTGCAGAAGACCCAGGTTTGAATCACAGCATCCACATGGTGGCTAACAACCATCTTCAACTCTAGTTCTAGGGGATCCAATGACCTCTTCTGTCCTCTGAGTACACTGTACAAATATACACTTACATACATGTAAGCATAACATTCATACACATAAAATAAAAAATTAAGCCCTCTGCTTCCCTGGGCCTGCATGACCTGATGGCCTCTCCCCAGGTAAGCCCATTGAGCCCTCTGTGCCTTGACTCCCCCAGACACATTCACCCCCCCATTTCCCCCTGCCCATCTCTCCTCTTAGCCTTGGTCCTGTCCCATTCCTTGTCTTGGTGCCCCAAACACCAGGGATACCACCATTGCTTCCTGCTCCTTTGCATCCAGACAAACCCAGTTCCCTCTCCAGGCCCCCAGGAGCCCTCTGGGCCTGGTCCAGCACTCACCTCCCTCTGCTCCCCTGGGCCTGCAGGACCCTCCAATCTCTCTCCAGGGTAAGTGGACACACCCTTTGCGCCTTGACTCCCCCAGCTTCAATCACCCTCCCATATCCCCTGCCCATCTCTCCTCCTAGCCTGGGTCTTGTCCTATTCCTTGTCTTGGCACCCCAGACACCAGGAAACCACCACTGCTTCCTGTTCCTTTGCATCCAGACAAACCCAGTTCCCTCTCGAGGTCCCCAGGAGCCCTCTAGGCCTGGTCCTGCCCTCACCTCCCTCTGCTTCCATGTACTGCATGGCCCACCAGCCTCTTTCCTAGACCCCGGGGCTGATTTCTCAGCCAGGGGCCACCACTGCTTCCTGATCCCTTGTATCCAGACGGACCCAGTTCCTTCTCCAGGTCACCAGGAGCCCTCTGTGCCTGGTCTTGCCCTCAACTCTACCTGCTTCTCTGGGCTGTAAATGGATGGAATGTGAAACTGTTATACTAACTGAAATAATAGACTCAGGGAAAAAAATAGACATATGTTCTCCCTCATATGTGGATCCCAGAAGCAAATCCTGATAAGAGAGTGTGAATCTAGTCGTAACTACAGGAACCAGGATAATGGAAAGGAACCTTGGAGGTAAAGGTAAAGAAAGAACCTGAAAGAAAACAGTAGGAAACAGGTGTTAATAAGGGAGATATGGATAAAAATTGGGCTAGTTTACAGTGGGTGTGGTGGTACACACCTTTAATCCTAGTACTTGGGAGGCAGAGGCAGGCCAATCTCTGTGAGTTCAAGGCCAGCCTGGTCAAAATAGTGAGTTCCCAGACAGCTGGGGCTACAGGGAGACCATGTCTCAAAATGCCAAAAAAAAAAAAAAAAGAATAGTGGGAGGGCGGGGGGAGGGAAGGTTATATAAGGAGCCTAGGGGAAAAAGGAAAAAAGGAGCTCAAGAGAGGTAGGACCATAGGAGAAGGGTATTATTAAGAGAGAAAGGGGGAAAATGTGGGCACCTTAATTGAGGAAACCATGATGGAGGGGTTAAACAATGTGAGAGATAAATAATGCCCAGCTAGTTTTAAAAACCAGAGGGAACCATATTACTCCAACAACCTACTGACCTTCTGACAAATTATACGTACCAGATCAAGAAATATATGTCTATGTAAGGTTTATCTGAGAACAATTGGTATTTGCCCAAGATTTATCTACAAGACACACAGTAATTAAAAGTACCAGACTGGTGGAACTAACCTTCTTGAATGTTTAAAAGACACATTTTGAGTCTAATACTAATTTGGTCAGAGGGACATAAAGGACAGTTTTTGCTCCTTGCACAACTTGGTTGACTACTTCCAGGGGAGTATGAGCATCTCCTAAAATGTCCTGTAATTTTGGTGGGTCACATGTCCTCTTGATCAAGGAAGCCAAGGAGACCCCACCAGATGGACATGAACCAGTGTCCAGTCTACAAAGAGGCAGAACAACACAGAGGACACATTTCCTCTATACTTCCAAGCAAAGCCAGCCATGGTCAAGCAGGACTTTGACTTATCTTCACATAGGCAGAACTGGTAAAAGAAAGGATCCAGGGGTTCCTCTCAAGACCATGTGACCACTGAGGAACAGATCCTCAAATGACCTTAAGAGTAAAAATAAATTGGTTTATCTGGGCCAAATGTATGGCCTTAAACACCCAAAAGAAAGTATAACCAAAGATTAAAGGGGCCAATGTACATTTTTAAGAGTCCATATGTATAGCTAAAGGCTACATAATAAGCAACAATGCCAGATAGGAGACACCTTCTTTTGAGTTGTTGGCTAGGATGGCCAAAGGGACTCTGAGATAGTAACCCAGCATATAGCTGGGAAAATAAACAGCAGTCCCCAATCTTATCTAAAAGAAAATTGACAACTGATGCTGCTAAATGAGGAACAGCTGACCTTCCTAAAACAGAGACCTCTAGGTAGGCTGACTAGATTCACCAGATGGGCAAGTAGTGCAGAACGGCTAGGGGTGCTGACACCACAGCAGACAGTAGCAGGGATAACAGTGTATAAGGGCTCTGGTGAGGGAAAGGAGGCTGTGGGAGGATGCCATCTGAGAAGTGAGTGTATAATTGAATAAAATGGTTTGGGATGTTCTGTGTGATATACACACAGAAAAAAACCCAACAAATTTTAAAATATGTATTATATTTGAGGAGGAAGCATGCAAATTTACCTCATGTTAATTAGTAGAGGTGATGAACATTACCATTGAAATCTACCCGATGACTTTATATACCCGAGTGCAACCGATTATGACTAGTAATAATCAGATACATACAGATTAGAGATGCACGTGCCAACATCTCAGTGTTAGTAGCAAAAACAATGAGTCTTTTTGTAAGAAACAGTATATTCTAGAATGAAATGGAGATCTCCTTTGAGGGTTAAAACTCATTCAATTTTATTTCTTACAGGGCTTATACTGAGTTGAATATTATTTAGCTGTATTGATTCAACAGTGAACCTAGAAATTTATAGCCACTTTTGAAGGAGCTGAGTCTTTGCTCTGGATACTGTTATTGGGCATATTAAAGCTTTAATGATATGCCTCTTCTAAAAAATTAAAAATAATATTTAAAAATGTAGGAAACAGCATATCTTGAAATGGAGATCTTCTTTAAAGGGTTAAATACACATTCAATTTTATATCTTACAGGGTTTATACTGAGTTCAATATTGTATAACTGTATTAATTCAACTGTGAACCTAAAAATTTACAGCCACTTTTGAAAGAGATGTATCCTTGCTTTGGAGTATGTTACTGAATACGTTAAAGCTGTAATGAAATGCTTCTTCTAATAATGTGGTTATTAAATTATTTTAAAAATTAAAAAATAATTATTCAAAGCATATAAATTTGCTCCTTAATAATTAGTAAACATGAAAAACATTACCACTGAAATCTATCTGATGAGTTTATATCCATGCTTAGATGCCAAGGAGCTCAGAAAGTAACCAGCTGTGACTAGTGATATTCAGATATATAGAGATTAGAAATGCATGTGCAAACATCTTAGTGTCAATTGCATTAAAAACGAATTTTTCTGTATGAAACTGTGTATTTTAATAATGAAATGGAGATCTTTTTACAGGTTAAAACCTCACTTAATTTTATGTGTTAAAGGGTTTATACTGCATACAATATTGTATAACTGTATTAATTCAACTGTAAACCTATAAACTTACAGCCAAACTTGAAACAGATGCATCTTAGCTCCAAAAATTGTTGTTGAATATGTCAA
>NW_008333887.1:384649-396705 GCF_000622305.1 Nannospalax galili | reverse complement strand
GGTGTATTTGAAAATGCCATGAGTAAACCTGATACTTTGTAAACTAATGAAAAAATTAAAAATCATCTTCATACGATTTGCTCTAATATCAAGATTGGCACTATATGATCAATACTTTCAAAGATCTTATATATACCATTTAGATTGGAATTAGTAAATAGTACTAATACTATACTAATATTTAATAATAGTAAATAGTTACTTTTTAAAATTCTTCCAGTGTAAGAACCCACACAAAATTATCGTAAAATCACATTGTCCCATTGTAATTATCCTGCTCTCCTTTTCAATTATGTGTCTATAGAAAAGCTTGATCATATTTAGAAAGCACATCTTGGTCATACATATAGTATACCTGTATAAAAGAAAAATCTATTTTGTACAATCAATTCAGTGCATAAGAAATACACCTTAGTTTGGATGGGAATTCAAACCTTGTTAGTAGAAGTTTATTTACCCGATAACAGGTAAACCTTCCTCTGAAGCCAGAGTTTGAACTAATTATGTGGACACAACTCTCTAACCAGAGCAGTTACATCTGGGAAATAATTAGTACTCTGTGTTTGACATCCTGCTCAATGGTTAGTAGAGGAGCTTATAAAAGCTGCCTCTCTTACACCCAAACCTTTTATTATCTCGCAAATAACATCAGCCTCATAACCAGAACGACAATAGATGAAAACCCCTTCTTAATATTGCCATTGGATAATTCACAGTAAAAGAATATTTCTTTGTCTCTTGCAACATGTGTTGGTAGCAATACCACATTAAAATGAAAAGTATCTGAGAGATGTGTAAAGTACCTAAAGTGTTCACCAACAGTTTAGTCCTCTAGTCTATTGGCAGGACAAGCAGGGTTAAGTACTGGTACGTACGTACACTGCTTACATTCATTTACGGGTGATCATCTTGCCATTTTACTATGTGCTTCTAGGGGTGGAGATAAGTAAAGGCGGCCGACTTTGTCTCTACTTTTTTAAACCTTCAAATTCATGTCATTATAGCTGAACATGGAAACTTGTTTCTTTGGTGTTTTATGTATTTTTTTCAATATAGACCCATTAATTACCCTTCTACATATTTGCTGTTTAAAATTATAACATTAAGTTTTCAGTTTTCACATTTGTTCTCCAAAAATATTTTACAGTTTTACTTTGCACAATTTATTTTCTTTATGAATACATCCTTATTTCCCCTTTATAATTTCATTGAGGTCCAATTTTACCTGTAATTTCGTATTTATATGCTCTCCACTTTTTAGAATCTGTTGTCTAAAGACACAGAACTGTGCATGTCATCAGGCCAGGGGAGTGCTAGGGATTTAAAAATTTCATCAGCTACCATTGAAAAATGTAAGTAGAAACAAATTAACCTGCTATTAACTTCTTCCTTTCAGTCTTCCCTGTGCACTCAAACTGCAACAAATTTCATAGGTTTATCTTTGTTTTTAAATGCTTAACGTCTAATTTACCTTAATATATATGTTAGAGGTTAGACACCATGCTTCCTTGGCATACCCTCCCCTCAGTTCATTATTTGGGAACATCGTTAAGGAGTTGTGGAGGAATATTCCTCATCATCACCACTGTCTCTTCCCTTTGCCTGTTGCAAATCTCTGTGTGTGTTTTCAGCTTTCTCAGCTATTCCTCTGCTGAGAACGAGCTAGTCCAGTAGTTCTGAGAATGACAGAGCTCTCAGGAGACATCATTCCTCTCAGGTTGGAGTTTTTATATCCAATGAAACTGACTCACTACCAGGTTAGCAGAAAGGCCTTTTACTGTCCTCACCTATCTAACTCTGAAGAGGGTATACCAAGGCCCAGGTGAAGTGGATACCTTCATATCAAAGCTCAGAAATAGTCATGTCTTTTTCGTGGTGTGAATTTGAGCCAGACTCTGGTGCTTTGCCTTTTTGGGCAAAAAATAAAGTACATAAACTGTTACTTTCTATCAAAGAATCTTATTTTGAGAAATACTTGGACTTTGAAGCCAGATATGACCTTTAAAAGACATAAAAGACTTCGCAGAGAAGCAAGAGATTCCACTTATGAAGAGAAGCTTCAGCATGCATCTCAGGGCTCCACCCACAAGTCTTGATCTGGTATGGATTGGGGGCATTCTTTGAAAGCAACTACAATTGCATCATCCTTACAATAAATCTTTGAATCTATTATTATTTCTCACAATAAATCTCTTTTGTATTGTGAACCTGGGCATTTAATGACTGTACCATCTCTCCAACCCCACAATAAATCTCAATGAATATCTTCTTCTGGTTCTGTTTCTATAATCAACATTTGTTTAGTACAATTTAGCAGTGCCAGAAGAAGTTCAAGGAGTCTTAGGATGAATTTTCTAAATTTAGATTTTTGGGTGTTGGTTCTATAATTTATATATAAATGTCTGTAAGATGCTTAACCCTAAGTGATACATCTTCAGTGCAACCTCTGCACATAGAATTGATGCATTTCTCAACTCTCATCAGAGAAGTTACCTTATGAAACAGATGGTGAGTAACACAGACACCCATAATTGGCCAATGTGCAGAGAACAAGGGGCCATAGAGTACTTGTTCCTGAATAGACAACCTATATCAAACTTCTGCCTCTCAAGGCTCAGGGATCATTGTGGAAGAAGAGGCAGAAATATCGTAAGCCCAAGAGGGGTTGGATGACCACAGGAAACAGTCTTCCAGACAGCTAATCAGTTACTCTTATGAACTCACAGCAATAGTGACAGCATGCAAAAGTCCTATGCAAGCTCAACCCAGACAAAATCCCAGCATAGACATAGTGAAGTGGGTGAAAAACATCAAACCCACCTAAGGAACTTTTGGTAATTGATGACTACTGGGAGGCAGAAAGATGTGGTCTTACAAGGTTGGGAGTATTGTTGGGCCCAGTGGATGCACCCACATCGAAGGATGAAGGACATTTGGATATACAAATCAGGCTTTATAAACTGTGAGACTATATGAAAGAGTACATTAAATTGGGTGAGATATAGTAGTGGAAGGTGCAGATATGGGATGGGAGGGGATCTAAGTACCGTCAAACTATGTTATATGAAAATTGATGAAAATCAAAAAAAATTTAAAAAGAAACGTTAAACTTTTGAGATTCTTTGGGAGATTTTCTGAAGTCAAACCCAGATTATTGTTTCGAATGTGGAAACCTACCAAACAAATTCCTGACATCAAAGGACTTCTATTTTAAGGTGAGCAGTGAGAAGAAATCCTAAACATTGTGGTATAATGCTGTAGAATAAAGTGATCCTAATGTAGGGGATGCCAGATCTTAATTTTGCTGTGTTTAATTGATAGTAGAAAGAGCCCTTCCCTCTGCCTAGGTTAGTTCAGCTTTGCCAGTAGGAAATTCAGTGGATTCCCCTGTGGTAGATGCTTTGTAAAGGAGGTCTGAATATCCTCAAGAATGTTTCTTCTGCTACATTTTATTTCTGGACCAGCAGGCCCAAAGTAGGCCTTAAGACCTATGAAGAGGTACATTACTTATAGAAAAAACTATGTAGTATTTCCTCAGACAGAAATCTGAGGATTGTATGAGAATGGACTTTAAAGTTCTGTAATCAGAGTGAAATGAACTATGATCATGAAACAGGAGCTTACTGAACTTCTTGAAATACGACCACTAAATAAAGATTTGAGTTCAGTATTTTAGTTCAATGAGTTAAAAAGAAATCTACGATTCGTTTAGCCAGAAGAAACTAGAATACAATTGTGGCTTCAATAAGTGTAGCTGAAATGTTAGATTTGTCTGGTATATTATGAAGGTCAGATTATACATCTTCAGGAAACTGGAATACTTGAGTAGATTTATGGAAAACCTGCTTGCCCACATTGGGAGGGCAAAAATCTTTTACCACAATTTTGAAATATATATTTTGGAAGAGAGCTCAGCATTTTTGAGGTGCTCTGTGATCACTTTGGTTTGTAGATCAGAAATCACAGTGGGAACTCTAAATCCTAAATACACAGGCACTGTGGTTTCCTGACATGGCAGGAGCCAAGTGGAACCATATAATCTTCAAAGTTAAGGTGTCTAAAGTTACCGAAGTGGACAATAAAGTCAAAGCAGAATCATGATGGAGTTATAAAAGAAATATATGACAGCCTACTAAGTTCTTGTTGCTCTGTATACCTCTATGTCAAATGAAAAAAATTCAAATTTGAATCTTTAAAAAAAGGAAAATCATTAACAATCCATCCACAGGATTAAAGAAATTTTAAAACACAGAACTCCATAAATATAAGAAAAGCCATGTCTCTTACAGTGTCAATAATTTATATCATTAATTTTCAGATAAGTGCTGCTATGGTGTACAGAGTGAGCCTAACAAGGGGAACAGTGATATTGACTCAGAGATGACACCAATCACTAGGGGCCCAATAGCATTAAAGCAGTACACCAGAATAATGGCTATGGAGATCAAGTAATTGATAAAGTTTTTGTCCAAAAGCAGATGCAGTGGGTTCCTAAACACATTTCATAGTTTATTGTCTTAATTTTAGAAAGCATATGTGCTATTTCTATACTTATAAATTGAAAGAATTTCTCACTGGCATACTGATCTATAGAATGAGCCCTTTCCTGAAAAAAAAAGGCCAAATAGAAGACAGCAGAAATACCTTTACTTAAATAATAAAATTAAGTAATATCATATTTTTCAAGAGTTCAGGAATTACTGTCACTAGCCAGGGTTTGAGAGATGCAGGAGTCATGGCCCCCACTGCATTGAACTCATCTAGCTGGCCTGTGCAGTGACAGATCTTGAAGAGTGTCAGTAGATTAACTTAAGAAGATGGTGACTCAGTTGTTGCTGATGTTTTATATGTGTTTTTCCTTCCTTGGGCAAACTGATGCTTTCCACAGTACCTGATGTACAACCATAATTTAGGCAAATATGACATCTCTGTGTTTATTAGGAAAGATCACCAGAATCCATTTATTTTCAGCTGTCAGTGCAAGATATATACCTTCACTGATTTGTCGCAGGAGAAAGTCAACCTATTTTATGTACTACATTAATGCATGGACATTATGACTTCTGCCTTCTGTAAGATATCTTGCTAAGACATACCATTGACAATATGCTGATCAGAGATAGCAAACAAAAAGTATTAAGTATTCTAGATGGAGCATGACATGTACAGGACAATCCCTTCTAAAGTATAAAATAGTGATTTTTATCAACCCTACCACAAAATGAAAAGGAGTGCAATACCTCCAAAACGTTAGTCTCTAGATTTATTTGGAAGGAACATCTGCCTTATTTAAATATGCTTCCAAGATCATTTATGGAATTATTTAAAAAGTTGCTGGTTCTGAACAAGACAAAGGTCTCCAGTACATGTAGGTAAGCTGCTTAGCCTGTTGTCCAATGTGATTCAGGAGATGCAGTGGTTGTTGAAGGATCAGTGGCTGAAAGACATCCTTGTAGTTCCCTTTTGCACTAAGTTCTCCTTCGGCAAGCCATTAAATTTTTGGATCAGAACCCCAACATCTTCCAGTTAACTACTTTCCTAATGAAAAATACTATTTACTTGCCACTAGGACTTTTATAAGGCACTGAACCTATAATATTGTGCCACCAAATTCCTATTTAACTAAAGCTGCCCACTGTGCAGTGGAGTTGCCAGATGGCTGAACCCTGGAGCATATGCCCAGGTTGGCCTTGAAATAGCTACATAACTTAAGATGTTCTAGAACTTCTGATCTTCCTTCTTCTACCCACCAAATGCTGTGATTATAGGTATGCACTACTCCACCCAGTTTATAGAATGATGGGCACTGAATTCATGGCTTTGTGCATACTAGGCACATAGTACCAAATAAGCTATAACTCAAGCACAGACCAAATGACTTGTGTGAGGAAGTGTTCCAGATGCTCTTGGCTCCTTACATCAATAACATTAGCTTCTTAATCTAAGTCCACAATGGAGGCCTAATGGAGAATTATCGATGACCAGTTGATGGAGGAACAAGAAACTGAGTCCTGCTTGCATTTAGTTCTGCATGATATAGAGGAACTTCCTCAGGGCAACTCATACACTGAATCCTATTTCTGGGCCATTCCTGAAGTACAACTTTAAGGCAAATCTCCAGGAACATGGAACTTCAAGCAATGTACCTGCCTGTTCATTTTGAGGTCATCAGACAGAATCTGTATTAGTTTGTGGTCTGTGACAAATGGTTGGTAAAATGTCAGGGATTCAGAAGGAAGATGATTGGAAACATTTGGCAACAAGTGGTATAGTGGAAAGATATGTGTTTAAATCTTCTCTGAAAGTCCTGTGTGAATTGTCACAAAAGGATGATTACATAAGATAGGTTAATATCAAATGAGTATATTACCTCTTCTAGGCCTAGAAGTCAGCTTCTTTTCCTGTCCACTTCTCTCATCACTCAATGGATAAATAAAGATGGTGTCCATGGTCTGAAAGATAGAAATTGGACATGAATAGTGACGTGTATTTTCACTCTCAGGGCCAACCTGCCAACGGTAGCTCTGTTGTGCTCTTCTGCCACAAGGAGAGACCAACGTGGAATCCTTCTTGTGCCTCCATTTCCTAGAATGATTCACCGTCTCCCTGAAGGCAGTTTGATAACACTGGATATTGGATGGCTTCAGTGGTGAAAAATACCGTATTCAGCCCTCCTGAATCTAAATATAGATTTTTCTCCATGAACACAATGTTCTTGCAAAAACTTCCATTCGTACACTTTCAGAATGCCTTCACCATTTTGCTATTCACCCATAATTAAGAAACTCACCTCATGGAAATTCAAAGTGTGGTAGCGGATACATGTTCAAGAATTTTTTTGGTCCTATCCTTTTCTCCATGATCTCAAGGCAACTGATTTGATAAAACAGTAGAAGGGACATTGAAAATTCACAAGACACTTAGGTTTCAATACTCTATGAGTCGAGGTGATGTCCTTTCTTTGTTCTCTCTTTTGAAACATACATCCAATACATTGATGCATGTTCCCAGGGTCAGAACTTTTGCCTACACTTTAATCACTGGTGATTTAATAACACAGTTGTTGATTCCTCTTCTACCACCTTAAGATAATGTTGTTTAGATATATGAGAAAGACATCAATGGACCATGGGCCAGTAGCTTAGCCTGTTCTCCAATGCTTTGTGTTTTGTAATTCTGAACCAACAGCCCCCTCTGAATGGAGCTACTGAAGTGTTTGTGATGATTGCTGCTGATTATCAAGAGAAAAATGAGGGTGATGCAATATAGGTGAAATGCCAATAAGCACAGGATAACCTAAAAGGATTTAGATTTTACCATCACTTGTTAAAAATCCATGGTAAGTTGAATGCTATATAACAAAAAACAGTGCCAGGGAAGGGAAAACTCCCTTTGTGTTGTTGATCACAATAGTTCGAGACTCTCAAAACATTAACGCAGGATATTGCCACAACCCTTGATTGTTTCCCAAAATTTTAAGGTAAGACCCTATTGCTGAAGACAAGATATACTCTGGACACAGGACCTAGAATAATTGAGGTGGAAATATGACCTAGAAGCCTCCTCCCTGAAGAATAACTCACCTGTTATCAGAGGATATTATGCAAGTTGCCAAGGGACAAAGACAATCATGTCCTTCCCAGCTGTAAAACCTAATAAACAACCATGAATGACTCATCAAACAAACTATTGCTATTGTTGCAGTAGTGGTACCTTTATCTTGGCATCTTGGGGGTAATCAACATCTATCTAATTGGAATTAAAGGTCACTCAGTGGGAGGGAACTTATGTGTGATACTGTAAATAGCCAAATATACATGGCTAAAGAGGTAATAGATTCTAAAGAAAACATATTTTTCTACATCCTTAGACAAACATAATTACTTACTGTATTCTAGACATGCATCCTCATATTTAGAGACAAATGTAACTCTCACCACTCATCAAAGAAGCTTCTTGTTGCAACAAATGGATATTAACACAGAGTTTCACACATGGTGAAACACAGAATTATGTCTATGAGATCCTTATCCCTGATACATCTTCAATGCAACCTCTACATATAAGATAAAATAATCTCTCAACTCTCACAGAGTTTCCTTATGCAGCAGGTGGTGATTAACACAGAAACCCACAACTGGCCAATGTACAGAGAACGAGAAGCTGCAGAATGCTCTTCCCTAAATAGGACCCCTATTTCAAATCTGTCTCTCAAGGCTCAGGGCTCATTGTAGACAAGGGAGCTAAAAATTGTAAGAGCCAGAGGTGGTGGATGACCACAAAGAAACAGTTTCCCAGGCAGCTGATATGAACTCACAGAAACAGAGACAGCCTGTACTAGAAAAAAGTCCCAGAAAAAGTCCTTAGAAAAAAATCCCTAGAAAAAAGTCCCAGCATAGACACAGGGAAGTGAGTAAGATATCCCAACCAAACCTAAGAAAGTTTTGGCAATTGATGGCTGCTGGGAGGGGAAAAGACAGTCTCTTACAGGGGTGGGACCATTTGGTAGGTTGATCAGGCTTCAGGGAATGGACCCACACTGAGAGACATGTGGGGGACATGAATAAGACTCTGAAGCTCGTACTGTATGTAGAGTGGATTATACTGACTTAATCAGGGGTGTCGGGGACTTGTAGATAGGGGAGGCGATCTAAATACGAAATTATACTATATAAAAATGAAAAAGATCAATAATTTTTAAAAATTAATGGTAAAATTCAAGATCCATTTCCCACTGGTATTTTTTTCTGGAGAATTCTAGCTAATATATTAATCCAACCCTTCTGTGGTTTTGCTCTAAGGATTTTGTAACTTACTTTTCTCTACAATAATAAACTAATTCCTTAAAATAAACCCCTAATATGTATTTTTACCTTTTCATGGTTGAAAAGAACAAGTAGGAAGTATAAATTGTTTTAGAATAAAAGGTGAAACTGAAGCAAATAGAGGATAAGTTAGAAGTTTTCAGTGTTAAATCTAATTCTAGTGTAACTCCCAAATCACTAACATGGCCACGTTTTAAATTCATCCCATTCATTAAGGTTTGTGCTTAATTAAATGGTTGCCCATATTTGGGGCAGAATATTTATCAATATGTTTAATTCAATTAACTAGATGCTTCATTAACAAAAAGTGAATACATGGTAGCCTATATTATACAGATAATTAACTTAGATGAAAGAAACTATAAAGAGAATCATAAGATTAATTCAGCTTTAGCTATTAACACCTTGATATTCATAAAGTAAGACTAGCCTATTTATTTGGCAGTGGGTTTACTTCTGTTTTTCTAGCTATTTGCTTACCCTGTTCTAAGAGGGAAGCGAACACACAGAGGAAATGATCATGAGGTTCAGACTTTCAGTTACAGTGCAATTAAGTTCTGGGGGTCTATAATTGTAATTAATAATACAGATAACTTTTATGGCTAACTTTATACTTTCTATCTTTGCTTTTTACATTTGTTTTAGTTTCCCATTGATAGGTCTCTAACAATTTGTGGCAGGATAAGTCACTACAACAGCAGCTATAGAGCAAAACCTGTGAAATCACAAACTGCATAGTGTTTCCTACTTATTCTCCTAAAGTAGCTTTTATTTTCCTAATGACTTGGTATATAATCATTTGTGATGTAAGAGTCTAAGTGACAACTCAAATATTTCGTTTAATTTTATTTTGCTTTCTTTTTATTAAGCAGTAAAAATTGTTCATGTCCTCCACAGAATTATTTATCATTTATAAGTATTGGAAATATAGACCCATATTTAATGTTTTATATGATTGTCATGATATTACTTTTAGAAAAGTAGCACTTTTAAATTTTGGTATAGTTCAGTTTATAATTTACTTTTCCTACATGGAGTGATTTTTGTATCCTAATTAAGACATGTTTGCCTTAGAATGATTCTTTCCCAGAGGCGTTTAAATATAAATTCTGTTTTAATGTGTTCAATTTTATATTTACTTCTACTTATTATTATTTTTATTAATTTTTGAGATTATTTTGATTTAATGAATTTCCTGTTCTGTAAAGTGTACACTTGTTACGGCACCCATTGTAGAAAAGACAAAACTCCCCCCACTGAAATATTTTGGCACCTCTATTGAAAGTCAGCTCCTCAAAAATGCCTTGGTTTAGTTCTGAGTTTTCAATTCTGTTTATTATGGGCAGGTATCCTGGTCTATGTTCTAATTTTACACTAGTATTAGGCTACTAATGGATACTGAGATGCCTTAAAGTGAAAATTTTATTCGCTCAATTTTGTTCTTCTACTTTGAAAATTCTATTGATTATTCTACATCCTTTGTAAATTTTGTTCTTCTACTTTGAAAATTCTATTGATTATTCTACACCCTTTGTAATTCAATGCATATTAGAATCAATCTACAAATTTATACAAAACATTTCTGCTGGTATTTTGATTGGAATTGAGTTGAATCAATATAATAATTTCACATAATTGCCAAATTAACCCTATTGAGTCCTTTTATTCATTAATATCATTTATGTAATTTTTCTTTCAGAGTACTATCACATGATGTTTCCAGGGCAGAAAAGATGAAACAGATGTTCACCTCAGTTATCACAGTGATGACAAACCAGAGAAGCAATTCCAACTACACATAACTTGGCACAATAATAGTTTTACTGGTCAGAATTATATATAATGGATTACTTACAGAAGTGTGAATGACTCAAACCAAAAAGTATCATCAAAAAGCCCATCCCCTATAGGAGGATGATTCATGAATGAAGGATCACTGGAATCCCCTGTACAGTCTGCAGGCTGTCCCACCAAACAGCCTTCTCTCATCCAGTAGTTTATGCTTACAGAGCTTTGGAGAAGGGCTTCAGTAATTGTTGCTGCTTACATAACTTTGGAGAAGGGCTTCAAGGCTCTTGTAAGATTCCTGAGTTTCCTGAGTCTTCTAAGTTTCTTGTAGGTTTCATGGGCCTATAAGCTTCCTCTTCTATCAAAGGAGTGTTTAAATTGAGAAAATAATTATATAACAAATACATTGCAGTTTTCAATGTATAGGTCTTAAACAGTAAATTCAGTTCAATATGATTATTTCATGTTTCTGAAGCTGTTGTAAAGACAGTCTTTGAAACAATGTGATAAATATTATCAATATTTTAATTCTCAACAGCCTCTTTCCCATTTGAAAACTTGTGTAATTAGTTGCCTTCATCATTGCAGTGACAAAATACCTGAAGAAAGCAACTTAAGAAGGGAAGGATTGACTTTGGCTGAGTTTGAGATGGTATGCTGGATAGCTTTAGTGTCAACTTGACACACTTGGGTTGAGGGAGCCTCAATCAGGGAATTGCCTCTATTGGACTGGCCTGTAGCCATGTCTGAAGGGCATCTTCTTGATGAGTGATGTGGGAGGGCCCAGCCCACTGTGGGTGGTGCCACCCCTGGGCAGGTGGGCCTGTGTTGCATAAGAAAGCAGGCTGAGCAGGGGCCAAGGGAGCAAGCCAGTAAGCAGCGTTCCTCCATGGCCTGTGCTCCAGCTCCTGCATCCAGGTTCCTGCCCTGAGTTCCTACTTTAGTCTCCCTGATGAACAGCAACCTGGAAGTTATGAGCTGAATAAACCCTTTCCTCCCCAAGTTGGTATTGGTCAGAGTATTTTGTCACAGCAATGAAGAAACAAACGAAGACAGAGATTGGTACCAGAGAGTGGGATATTGCTGTGACAGAACTGACCTTTGTGTTTTGGGGAGGACTGTGGAAGTGCTTGGAAATTTTGGCTGGAAAATCCATTGCGTGCTCAGAGTTTGTTGCTGTGGAGCTTGGAAGTTATGCTGAAAGAGTTGTAGACAATAGTGGTCTGGCTTGTGAATCTTCAAAGGGAAGAGGAGACTATCAGGGCTGTTCATGTGAGATTTTAGATTGAGAATCTGGGGGTTCTCATTGGCTGGGGCTGAAGAATCAGCTGTGATGAAAAAGAGATCAGAACCTGAAGCAAAACCTTTGCTTTACTGGGACAACTGATGCTGGTTAGCTGGGGCTGAAAAATCAGCTGTAAGTAACAAGAGACCAGCATCACC
>NW_008333887.1:368612-384227 GCF_000622305.1 Nannospalax galili | reverse complement strand
AGAAGATTGTGAGTGAATCCCAGATGTCCAGCCTTGAGCTACTTTGCTGGACTTTGGTTTTGCTTAGGTGTGCCCGATTCTTCCCTTTGAAATAAGACAGTACTTGTTTTGGATTTTACAGAAGCCCACCCACAGTTGAGACTTTTAAAAGAGGCTATGGACTTTTAAGTGTTTTGATTTTTTTTTAAGGACTGTGGGGTTTTTAAGGTTGTACTGTCTTATGTTGTGATATTAATGTTAACATCATAGCTTGGGGACAAGAACTGGAAAGCTTATGGTTCAATAGTGATGTGTTTGTGTATCAAGTTGACAAGGGTCAATTGTGCTGAATAGCTTTAGTGTCAACTTGACACACGTGGGTTGAGGGAGCCTCAATCAGGGAATTGCCTCTATTGGACTGGCCTGTGGCCATGTCTGAAGGTCATCTTCTTGATGAGTTATGTGGGAGGGCCCAGCCCCCGGTGGGTGGTGCCACCCCGGGGCAGGTGGGCTTGTGTTGCAAAAGAAAGTAGGCTGAGCAGGGGCCAAGCGAGAAAGCCAGTAAGCAGCATTCCTCCATGGCCTGTGCTCCAGCTCCTGCTTCCAGGTTCCTGCCCTGAGTTCCTACCTTGGGCTCCCTGATGAACTACAACCTGGGAGATGTAAGCTGAATAAACCCTTTTCTCCCCAAGTTGGTAGTGGTCAGAGTGTTTTGTCACAGAATGAAGAAACAAACTAGGACAGATGGTATAGCCCATCATGGTAGGGAAAGCTTAGCAGCAGGAGCATATACTGCCCGGTCAGTCTCATTGCATCGTCAGTCAGGAAGTGGGGAGCAGTGGATACTAGCACTCTCTTGGCTTGCTCCTTTTTCCCTTTTTGTTCAATCTGAGACCACAGCACATGGGTTGGTGCCACTGACATTCAGGACATGTCTTGCCTGTCAGTTATTCATTTCTGGAAATGTGTTCAAAGACACACTCAAAGATATTGACAATCCAAACTAATCATCTGACCTCATGAATGCCATTTAGAGTTCACATCTGGCTAGCATTCTGGTCTGTGCTCACACCAAAATCATCTTTGCCTTGTATACATTTCCAACCACATCTCCAAATATTTCCACAGTCTTGCCATGAGAATGTCCTAAATGATTCTGAACACTTTGTTAGGAATAGTTGCTATGGCAACCCTACTCCTGATATCAATTTTCTGCTGGTTTTCCATTGATGTGACAAATATTGTAGAGAAACAAATTTAAAGCAAAGAAGGATTTTCTTTGGCTTATTATTTCAGATCCTGTGGTCCATTTCTGGTTGCCTCCATTATTCCTGTGCTAGTATAAAGTCTGAATATTTCACTAGAAGGGTTCTAGTATAGATGCTCACTTCCTTGTATCCAGAATGTAGAAGAAGAGACAAGGATTGGCTGAGTAAAAGGCATATCATTCTAGGGCATGCATTTAATGGCCTTCTTAATCTATTTAATACCCACTTCCTGAAGTTTCCATCTCCCAAAATAGTATCACAGCTAGAGACTAAGCCTTTAATACATGACACTTTTAGTTAGATAACTAGTATTCAAACAATAAGAGTTACAAATATGTATATGTGTCTTGGTGTGGTGTGTGTGTGTGTGTGTGTGTGTGAAATGTACATTTTATAATCATGCTGGGTATTATGCATAATGTATTATTGAATATAATGATTTCATTAACTTTCTTTGAATGATATAAGACCATGGAGTATTATTTCATTGGTGTTTTCTTGTAGATATTAATTTACCTTGGTAGCAACTCAATAGTGATGATGATGAGGACTAAGTTTGGAACATGAATTTTTTGTCCAAAGTCAATTGGGTGCTGATATAAGCACTGTTCAGACCTGACCTTATTGCATGGAAGAAGATCTGTCTTGCAAAGTACGATACCATTTTGAATTCTCAAAAATAAATGAGACAGCTATTATTTCTCCTTCCCTCACAAACTTCAGTTCCCAGCATTTGTTAATGTTTTTGATTTGGGCCACAATAATGGATGTGTAATGCAAACACTGTTGTTTCAATTTGAATTTAGATGATGGTATGTGATGTGGCACCTATTTTCATATGCTTATTTTCTTGCTGTGTACCTTCTTGGGTAAGATATTTGTTTATTGGCTTGATCTGTTTTAGTAATGCAGTTATTTTCATATTGTTGACCTTTCAAAGCCCTCTGTATATCTTAGCTGAAGTTATCTAACATGTCTCACAAATATTTTTTACTAAATTATGGATATTATTTTAATACCCTTCACAGTGTCCCTCAAAATGCATATGTTGATATTTTAATTTTTTTATGTGTATGAGTGCTTTCCCCTACATGTATGTAAGTCAACCTATGCATGCAAACACATAGAAGCCAGAAGGGGGTGTTGAATCCCCTGCAACTAGAGTTATAGATGGTTTATAGACATCCTGAGGGTACTAGAAACCGAATCTGGTGCTGAAAATGAATCTTGGTACTCTGGAAGAGCATCCAGGGTTTCTAACTGCAGAGTCATCTCTTCTGCCTTTGGAAGTTGAGATTTTAGTAAATTTCAGTTTACTGGTTTCTTCTTTGATAGATCATTGGCAAACCCAGGTCTTTGTCACTTTCTGCTATTTTCCTTTAGGACTTTGCAAGTTTGTGTTTGTTATTTAGATCTGTTTTCCATTTTGAGTAAACTTTTGTGAAGAATCAAAGGTTTTTTTTTTTTTTCGAAAATCACCTATTGCATCATTTGTTGTAAGACTACCTTCTCTTCAGTTTATTTTCTTTTATCAAAGGTCAGTTGATTAGATTTCTTGGAAGGATTTATTTTTACCCTATTTGTTCTGGTTTCTCACGAGGAAGGGCTAGTTTAGTCTTATTTAATCTTTATTGCCCCCCAAATCAGTTTTATAAAGAAGAATCAATTAAAATAATATTTATTGTATCAAAAATAAGAAAATATTGCTGAGTGGAATTTGAAAAAAAATGTGATTGAAAATAAGAATCAATTAAAATACCTGAGGTCATCCAGAGATGCTTTATTTGACATGGCTAATTTTTATAACATCAATGTTTGGCTCTTACTCTTTTGCATATAATAGTTCAGATTTATTCTTTTTAAAGGTGTTAGTAAACAATATAGTGAGCTGTAAGCTATTTTCTATTTTAGTCATTATCAGTAGAACAAAGAAATTGTCTATTCTATGAACAGTCTATATTTCTAAAATAAGCGTTGAATGAAGGATTATCAATAGCAGTGTTTCTGGTACCAGTAACTCCAGTAAGAAGAATTTCATTTAGAAAACACTTTTAGATTTCAGATTAATTCTGTGTTTCAGTCTGATTAAGTTTCCATAACAATATAGGACAGACTGAATGACTTAAATGATGAACATTTATTTTCTTGTCGTTTTGGAGGCACCACACCCAAGTATGCTCAGGATTGGTTTCTGGGGTGAATTAATTTTCTGGATGTTATATGACTGCCTTTCTAGTATGTCTTCAGATGGATCTTTTCTCCTCTCTCTGTCTTGAACCCCTTCTCATGGTGTGTGGGGGGGGGTGTGTATGTGTGTGTGTGTGTGTGTGTGTGTGTGCGTGCATGTGTGCGTGCGTGCGTGTGTGTGTGTGCCTGAACCAAATTATATAACAGATTTTAATCCAAATGAATGAACTTGGGGATGAATTGCTGTTTCCAGTGTTGACTGATCTCCTGTCTCATAAGGAACATCTCTGCTCATACTGGGAGAAAGTAAATTGTTATTAAATTCGTAATTTCTATGGAACATAACAACACTACTTGACTGCCACCAGCTTCTATATATGATCACCATTTCAGAACATGAATATAATAGATTTTTGTTCCAAATAGAATTTTCAATTTTTTAATTGCTTATATACATACTTCTTATTTTTGCCTTTATCTTATTTATTTATTTATTTATTTTATATGCATGAATGTTTGCCTGCATGTACATAAGTGAACCATGTCATATAATGCCCATGAAAGCCATAAGAGGGTATAAGATCCCCTGAAACTGGAGTTACAAATAGTTCTTAGCTGCCATGTGGGTGCTGGGAACCAACCCATGTCCTCTGCAAGAGAACTCAGTGCTTTTAACTGCTAAGCCATCTCTCCAGCCCCAATGATTTTCAACTTTTTAAAAGTGAATGTGAGTGAGAAATATTGTATGAAATTTTAAAAGCTCAATAAAAAAGTGGCCTACAGAAAAAGTTTATGCACAATATTGCCAACCTGCTGATCAAGGACAATAATTTTAATGTTTCTACAGATACCACAGCACTCCAACCAAGTTACTGTGCTCCTAATCTTTAATCCCATCACATTTCTAGTCTTTTGAAAGAGAAGTCCCATACTACATTTTATACAATTTCCTTGTAAGGGACTGGAGAAACGGCTCAGCAGTTAAAAGCATTAACTGCTCTTTCTGAGGACCTGGGTTTCATTCCCAGCACCCACATGGGAGCTAACTACCGTCCTTTACTTCAGTTCCAGGGGATCTGACACCCTCTTCTGACCTCTGTGGGCATTTCATGACATAGATACACTTACATACATGCAGGCAATAAACTCATACACATAAAAAATGAGGTATTAAAAAAAGTCCTTGTGATTGTAGATAAATATATAAATAATATTTAGCATTACTCATATGTAGTGCTGATAATTAAAATAATATTATATACTTTTTTTTGGTCTTTTTGAGGGTTGCTCCAGCTGTCCTGGAACTCACTATATAGACCAGACTGGCCTTGAACCACAGAGATCTGCCTGCCTCTGCCTCCCAAATGCTGGGATTATAGGCGTGCACCACCACGCCCAGCAGTATTATATACTTTTATGTAACATTACTATTTAACATACTTTTGAATTTCCCTTCTTTTGCACATGGCTTCAGTCATACATTTCTACTATTTTCTACTACTCCATAGCTTAAATACATTATAATTTCTCATTTATAATACTAATTAAATAAAAATTTTCTGATGCTTTGCAATAGATATGATCCAGTATGCCTTTGGAATTTGCTCAATATGTGTGAACTGATAATGAATGCTATAGTATTTCCAACAGAGTAAATGGTTAAAATATTTACCAGAAATATATTCTGTACTTCACATACAATCAAGATTTGGGGAAACTAAATCACATTTGTGTTGAAACTCCTTTTCCATTATTCTGACGCTTTTTATCTGTTCAAGGACTAAACTTCATTTCAGATCAGTTGCATCTATCTCATTTTATTCATACTTTCTTCATTTGGGTAAAAATAATAAGTAAATTTGTCAATTGAATTTTATTGCAAATTATACATACATATAAATGCATTCTACTTCTCTATCTGGTTTCTTTGGTTGTACTTGAAATCTATGTCCACCTCTTTCTTGTCAATTGCATCTAAATTCTGTCATCAAGGATCTTTTCTGCATCCTTCATATGCCATTTGGAGACTTTCTGTTTGCCATAAATCATGTATAATTCCAAATGGTTTACCTGATTTGTTTTTTTCTTAACATGTTCTATAAAGGAAGTTCTGAATATCTCCCCTATGCTAATAATCTTCCTTAATTGCTTTTAAATATTATGCCACAAATCTCTTCTTACAAATGTTCTCTTAAAAATTCCTATTATCCAGCAGTTTATTCCAGGAAACATTGCCAATTACATTTGCACTGACATTTACAAGCCACCATTTAAAATTCTCTAAGCTATCAGTGTTGATTTGCTTGATATAGGAATATAAAAGTTCATTCATCTGTGTTAAAGTTATAAATTTTGAATAGTTACTCATTTTATGAATTACTAATACTATGCTTCAGTATATTAAAATTACTTCATTTTGCAGAGAAAAACTGTACCTTCCAAAGTGTGTCTTTTTCTTTCTTATGTTTTACCTAGAGAAGTTTCATAATAATATTCAACACTGGTAAGGTTTTGAGAGTGCTGTCATATCAAATTAGATAGATGCAACATATTATGAGGCAGATACATGTCTAGCACATAATGTCATTGCTAATAACCAAATATGACATAATGTGAAGCTGAATTGTATTTTCTCCATTCTTGAGATAAGGAAATTATTCCCAGTGAGAATAACCATAATACATATACTGTGTCTGTGAAAGATACTTAACAAGAGAATAAACATCATTAGATTGGAGAGCAAACCTGGAAACTGTAAATGACAAATTTCTACGATTAGAAACACAATCATTTCTACACGTGAAAAGAGTAAAGCCTAACACAAAATCTTACTTTCGTTGTCTTTCAGTGAATATAGTTCCATTTAAGATAGTTAAGTTAGAATTATGATAGGTTTATCAATAAAAGTGGCATTGAAAATAATCCTTAAAATATGTAATTCAGCATTTAATTCATCAGCAGGTTACTTCAGAAGTTCAGTGATCTGCAGTAAGTCTTTGTTTGCATTGGTTGGCAGGTGTGTCCTATATAAATCATATAGGTCAATATTCTTTGAATCTATCATGGAAATCACTGAGTGCCTAAGTACCAAGCAGACATGGAAAGTTTAAGAGTAGCACAGGTTCAAAATGTTCTAGGTCAATCCAGTGCCAAGCTTATCTGTGGAATTCCTCACTAATTGGTTCCTTAATTTACCACAGAGTCTTTAAATGTATTGTATCCACAACATGAAGAAAAATGGAAGATATTGTGGAAGATGTACTCCAATTTTCATAGATTCCTATACTAGCAAGTCTGTTTGTTACAAACTCATGGAATGATCTGTATTTTCATGATATTTGCTTTGACTAATTGGACAATTAATACAAGTAGCTTATAATATCAGTTATGCTCAAATGTAAAACAGTATCTTCATGATCATATGAGATTTTAAATAGTGGGAAATAAATGACATGCCATTCTTCTGAACTAAAACTTAATGTAAGTCACACACAATTATATTCATTTTCTTCAAGCAAGGTAGTAAGAACCAGTCAATCTTTTCTATAGTGATACATCAGCTTATCAGTTAAGTTGTTCTATGCATTAAAACAAGCAAATTGCTTATTAAAATACTTTAAATTACTTATCATAAGTCTCAAATACATGGTCACTGAAATAAAAGTATTTCTATAAGGACATTTACCATATTTTGCTCTTTGACCAAATTATTTTAGACAATAAAGGTGAGTCAGCCATTTAATCTCCAAGTTTTCCAGAAGGATAGCATGAGCTTTAAGGTGACTATCATATCCTACTTAAGCAAACATTTTAAATATGGAAGCTAGCTGGTTTAATAATATTCTGAGAAGTTAAATAAATACAAGAATAAATTTCCATATTTAAATTTCATGTCAGGCTATTTTATGGAAATAAAGTATAGATTAATACATATATTTAGAGCTTTTATTTACACACATAGATTCGTGTTCTAGAAATCTGCCTAATTTGTAAAGATATTGTTACAAGAATAAGCTGTCAGTCTCCACTGAGACCTCAGGGGCTCGAAGACCCTCCCTGACTGATACTTGAGGAGATAATTTGTCAGTTCTAGCTTACTGTCTTTGGCCATGGATGGACATGTTTATATAAGGGCAACACATACTCTTTATTCTAAGAACTACCACATACAATAAATCTTCACTTTCAGAAGCTTTAAAATATGCTATATAGTTTCTCTTTAAAAAATACTACCTCTACTTGCTGTAAAACATCTGCTTGCAAATACTAAACGCTGCACCAACAAAAGACTTCCTGTCAAATAATGTGTAACCAAGAAAAAAGTAATTGACTTTACTAGCAATGCAATGATTCTTAGAGAAATTGTATTTTTAGATTACAAAAAGCATATGAAACACTTTCTTATAAACACTAGATAGAGGGTGTTGAAGGAACAACTTTATTTTGATAATTGTTATTACATTGATATTCATATAGCAAGAGATATCTAATATCTAGAAAGTGAAAATTTCCCTATTTTGAACTTTCAAGAATTCTTTCATTTTGGCACCTTGTGACTGCACAATTTTGGAAAAGGTGATTGAATATATTATAAATTTCTACTCCACAAAGGCTTGGAAATGCATGAGTATTACAATGATTAACAGCAAACAGAGAAAAGTTTCTCCCCAATATGGAGAAGGTCTTACCCCTCCGTCAATCTTGTCACCATGACTGTGACCATGTCACAGGACGCACTTAGTCCTAAATGTTCTTTTTTGATTATTAACTGTTGCTTCTGAATTAAAATATGCCATAATTATCATTGTACAGACTTGCCTTTCAAAGATAACCTGAAGATGGTTTAATAAAAAATATTAACTTCTTTTACATCACATACTTTTTACAATCAATAGAGTGTCCACTACATTAAAAGAGTTACAAAGTTTACAAATCCTCCTGTAGTATGGGGGAAAAGGAAGGAATATGTTTTTGCAATTATATCCTCTGACAAAATGTTACATGTTGAGTATTAAGTCAGTCTTTCTGGGAGGTAAGAGAGGATAAAACTATTCAAACATTCTCCTATTATAAGAAGTTGAATCCTAGTGCCATATACACAAATATTGAAAACAACCAGATACAAATTGAAGAAATATTTTAAACCTTGGAACTCCTTTACTTATCTCAAAGTTACTTTTTTTCTTTCATTTCAGAAAATAATAAATATATTGAAACTGGTGTCTTAGATTATTGTAAATCACAGTGAGTTATGAATATAACTCTGTAAATCAGAGAAAGTCACATTTGACAACAAAGTCTGAATCGATGTTTGACAATACTGCCTAACTGATATTTGAGGGCAAAAGGTCAGATGGTATTTAGCCCCTGCAATGTTCAAAGTTTTCTTTTCCTGTGAGAGTGATTGGCAATGCCTTTTGGATGCCTGTGTAAATTTGAGCTCTGAGGATACCTAAACCTTACAATGATGCTGATATCTTTTTAAAAGAGAGAAATGTGCTGCCATGTAGCAGATATTCTTAGCAGCTCAGACACTCTCCTTTTATAATAGTCAATGGTAAGATTCTAGTTAAATAAAAACGTTTTACCACCTTCACTGACTGAACTAATTTAAAATATTTTTAAACATAGAAATGATTATAAATTTGTTACAGAAAATCATAAGTCAATCATGTAATTTAGCTACACTGGATCTGACGACATTAACTCCACATTGTTTCACTAATAACATTATAACAATAGCTGGTTAAGTGACCTAAACTAATTGCAGAAGAAATAGTTCAGAGTTTTTAAAAGGTGCTAGGGAGGAACCCTATAATTTAGTTACATAGTAATTGTTACAGAGTGCTGAAGTGATCCTATTTCATGAGACAGAAGCAGGCACTCTTTAGGAATATTTGTAGAATGAAGATGTGCTGTGAAAGGCAGTAGATTATTGGCTACATTCAATTACTTTGTAAATTTAAGAGGAATGTGGGGTAGAGCAAATGTTAGAATCACAGAATCAAATTTTGTCCCATCTGCATCCTTCATATTATCACTAACTGGAGGAAACAGCTTGGTCATTTGACCCCAATAATCAGTTTTCTCATTTACACGTATGAGACAATAATGCTTATTTAATTACGTAAAGGTTCACTAGTAATACATATCAGAAGTATTTTTAAAATTCAAACTGGACTGCCTCACCTAATATAATAATTTCTACATCTAGTCATTGTCAAATTTCAAATTTTCACGTTCTTTATATCTGATTAAAATTCCATTGAGTTCTCACAGCTGGATAAAATTGGTAGTTATTTTTCTCTTCCTGTAGCATTCGTAGCAACTTCCAGCACTACGAAAGCTATCCAATACTGATAAAGCTTCAAAGTCAGTACTAGGTTGATTTCCTTTTGATCATTTTACAACTCATGTATGTGATGTCTTCAGCAACAGTCTTGCTATCAAGTTCTGGTAGATAACTCAGAACAGGGGCAATGATCATTATTGTTTCAAGGTTTATAGGACCCCTGGGTAACTGCTTCAAAAAAGGGAGCCTGTTCCTGGCACTGGCTTTTTTTCTTTGCTAGCCTATGCTGTCTAGTAGAGGCAATGTCCCATTGTTATAAAATAACTCATTTCATTTTCCTTTTATATTTTATCTATATTTACTATCAGAAGCTTGACTATGATCATAAAGCAATGGAGTCTTCCAGACCTCTAGAAATTTGCCCGTATGATTTTACAGCAATGGTGACAGCATGCATAAGACCTAAGCTAACACAACCCTGGCAAAAATCCAGCATAAAAGTGGGGAAATAGGCAGAGGGCTCCAACCCTAGCCAATGAACCATTAACAACTGATTACTTCTGGGTGAGACAGAATTGATTTTCTTTAAGGAATTGGCCCTAAATAGGCCAACTAAGCTCCAGTGAATGAACTCACACTGAGGGACATCAAAGTACAAAAACTTGAGTTGATGCGCCTTAACATACATGACAGAATGTATAACCACATGGATACAGAGTCTTATGGCTTCCTGGAATCATACACATATGAATTTACAGCAGTGATGATAGTGTGCACAAGATCCATCCAAACACAAGCAGACAAAAACCCAGTATAGAACTGTGGGAATGTACAGCAGGTTCCAGCCTTAGCCAAAGAAATGTTGGGCAGCTGATTATCGCTGGGTGAGGAAGAGCTGATCTTCTTTAAGGGAGTGACTCTATATAGGCTGGCTAGACCCCAGTGGATGAATGTGCACTGAAAGATATCAGAGGATCTAACTTGACTTGATAGGGCTTAATGTAAAAGACAGAATGCTTGACTGGATGTGAAGCAAATAACTTGCACTAAGGGACATCAGGGATATTAACATGACATGATAGGCCTTAAACAGAAATGGCAGAATGCATAAATTCCAGTGAGTGGGAGGCTATGGGAGGGTGTCAATGGGGAAGGGGGTATAAAGATAATTGAGAGATGAAATACACAAAAATTCAATAAAATTTTACAAAATAAAGACAGAATGTATGAAATATAGTGGGAAGGCTTGGGAGGCTGCCAGTGGGGAAGGGGGTATAAAGATGATTGAGATGTTGTAATGAGATACACCACAAAAATCAATTTATTTTATTTCATTGAGCATAAATGCCACATTTTCATTATCCATTAATCTGTTAGCAAATATCTGGGTTGGCTTCATTTCTTTTCTATAGTAAATAAGGAAACAATAAACTTGGATGATGAATAATATCTATGGTGGGGTTACAGTTCTTTGGTTATATGCCCAGGAGTGTCATAGTTGAGGTGTACAGTATTTTTATTTTTATTTATTGGCCAAAATCCATACTGATTTCTGTAGTGGCTCATCTTTTTGACATTCCTACCATCAGAGAATAAGGATTCCTCTTTCCCTACATCTTTGCCAGTATTTGTTGTCATTTCTTTTCTTAATGATTGTCATTCTGATTGAATGGGACAGAATATCAAAGTTGCTTAAATTTGCATTTTACTGATGGCCAAGGATATTGAACACCTAAAAATATTTAGAGACAATTTACATTCCTTTAGAGAATTGTCTGCTCAGTTTTTTTACCCATTTATTGATCATATGTTTTTATTTATTTATTTTGAATTTCAATTTGGACAGTAATATATTTATTCTATGTATTTACTCCATACTCAAAGTATAACTCTTAAAGATTTTCTTCCATTTTGTAGCATCTCTTTTCACTCTGTTGATAGTTTCCTTGACTGTGCAGCTTTTAAATTCCATCCTATTTGACAATTTTGGGATTATTCTCTGTGCTATTAGAGTTTTATTCAGAATGTTCTTATCTATGCTTGCATCTTGAAAGTATTTTTGTTATTTTTCCCTCTATGCATTGGAGGAATTAAATTACTCACTGATCTATCTGGATTCATTTTTCTGAAGAGTGAGTTATGTGGATCAAACTTTACTTTCTGTGAGTAGAGATCCAGTTCTGCAAGTACAATTTGTTTATTAAATTGGTTGTCCTTTTGCTAGTATATATTGCTTTTTTTAGATTTTTCATGCAATAGAGTTTGATGGTATTTAGATCCCCTCCCCATCCACACCTCCCCTCACAGCCTCCATCTAGTTTAATGTACTCTCATATATATCATAAGGCCTATACAGTCTGATTTGTGGCCCCCAAATGTCCTTCAGTCGGTGTCCATCCATTGGGCTCATCAAGAGTCCCATCCCTATAAGACACTGTAAGTATGAGGATGCATATTTAGAATAAAGTAAGAAATTACATTGGTTTGGCATGTGACAAAAATGTTTTTTTCTCTAGGATTTATAAACTCTCCATGTATAGTTGGCTGTGTTTACAGTATCACACGAGTTCCTTCCCATTGAGCAGGCCTTAATTCAAATTAGGCATCTTCTGGTTACTCCCAAGATAAAAGTATCACTGTTTCACCAATAACAATAGTTTGCTGGGCCAGCCACTGTTGTTTATTAGGCTTTATGTCTGGGTGGGACCATTGATTCGTTTTCTCCCTAGCACTTTGTATAGTATTCTCTGATAACATGAGTTCTAGTCTTCAAGGAGGAGGCTTCCTGATCAGTTCCAGCTTCATTGCTCCAAATCCTGTGTCTGAAGTATGGCCTGTTTTCAGCATTAGGGTCTTACTTTCAAGTTTGAGCAGTCAATGCTGTGGTAATAGCCTGTGTAATTTGGGGAGTCACTTGGACTACCCTGGCCAACAACTTGAAGGGAGGTTGCTCCTGCCTTGGTACTGTACTTTTGTTTATATAGACTTCAGCTATACAAATGTACTCATATATTTATTTTATATGTATTTTTCAGTATGACTTGGAACTAATAAATTTTCCTCTGTTTATTTCTTGTGCCACCTAAACATTGTTTATCACTCATCTCACTTCCCCTGTATAATCTTCCCTACTCCCTTCCTAATTAAAGTACCCCATTTTTCCCAAATCCCCCTAAAAATGCCTATCTCCGACAATCACCCTCTCTCAAGATCCTTCTTTGCTTTCATCCCTTTGGCCCCTTTACATTTTCCTGGTCCCTGCAGCTACATCAGGATATATACTCATATCTAGGTATTTGGATTTAAGTTCTGCAAATGAGGGAAAACATGTTTGTTTTTCTGAGTCTGTGTTACTTCACTTAGTATAACAGTGTGTAGCTCCATCCATTTACTTGCAAATTTCCTGTTCCCTTACCTGCAAAATTGAACTCAGTTGTGTGAATGTACTGTTTTTTCATTATCCATTTATCACTTGAGGAACATGTAGGATCTTTCCATTTCATAGCTATTGTTAAAAGAGCAGCAGCAAACATGGCTGTCCAAATATTTCTGTAGTAAGGGGAGTCTGTTGGGTACATGCCAAGGAAAGGTATGACCAAATTATAAGATAGTCTTAATTTTAGTGTTTTTTGTTTGTTTGTTTTTTTGTTTGTTTTTTCTGCATGGCAGCTAACAACTGTACCTCCAGTTCCAGGTGATCTGACAGTGTCTTCTGTCCTCTGCGGGCATTGCATGACATGGGTATACTTACCTACAGGCAGGTGTACACATAATATAAAAATAATAAAGAAAAAAAATATTTTTAATTTAGCATTTTTTGAGTTGTCAATGCTGATTTCTACTGTGGTTGCACCAGTTTGCAATCCCACTAACAGAGGATAAGGTTTTCTAGTGTATACTTTTGATTCTTTTGTTGAAATTAAGTAGTCATTTATGTCTGGATTTATTTCTGGATTTTCTATTTTGTTCCACTAGCCTATATATCTGTTTTTGCGCCAACCCATGCTGCCTTTGTCACTGTGGCTCTGTAGTATATTTGACATCACATACTTTGGAAGCTCCATCAGTTTTCTTGTTGCTTTGAAATGTCTTGGCTATCATTGGCCTTTTCTGTTTCCATATTAAATTAATTAGTGTTTTGTCAAGATCTATGTTCCCTGGAATGTTGGCAGGAATTTCATTGAAGCTGTAGATTAGTTTAGACTATAGTCATTTTCTCAAAATTAATTCTTCCAATCCAGGATCATGTTCCATCACCTAGTACCTTCAGTTTCTTTTTCATTATCTTAAACGTTCCACCAGAGTTTTTTTTTTTTTTTTTACTTCCTTGCTAAAGTGTATTCCTAGTTTTTCTTCTGTTTGTTTGTTTGTTGGTTGAGCTATTGTAAATAGGATATATTTCCCATTTTGATTTCCATCAACTTTGTTATATTGGTCTACATATTTGGATTTTCTGTATGAAATACACACACCAAAAAAATCAATAAATTTAAAAAAAGAAAAAAAAAGCTTGCAATGGGACTGGACAGATGACTCAATGGTTAAGAGTGGTTGCTACTACTGGAGTATTACAAAAGTTCAGTTTTTAACATCCAGGTCAGCGTGTTGCGTAGGAGACCATGAAGAGATGCCATCTTCCCAAGCTTGGTTATACCCACTTGCCTAGGATCATCACAGCTAAGCTTGTTGACTGTCAGGGTCCACAAGAAAATAAGGGCAGAGTCAGCAACACCTCTAAATCAACCAACCAGTTATACTTAGTTGTATGAGGGGGAGGGACTAAGGGCATCTGAGGAAGCTGTAGGGAAGTCATCACCAATGCTTGGATGGAGACTTTACAGTATGAAGGAAGGGAGCACCCACACTCTTGCAAATAAACCCTCACCCATTGCTCTGTAAGTTCGATAAACTCACTGGTTTCTGAGACTATAGTTTGGCAAAATCATACCTTGTTTGTAGTAGAAGCCAACCAATGACAGGGAAAGACATTATTTATACCTCCCAGAGGGAATTTCAGTAATACAGCCACCCACAACTATCCACAACTCCAGTTCCAGGGTATTCAACACTCTCTTGTGATTTCTATGGGCACATGCACCCACATACATATAGTGACATGTATACATATAAATAATTCTTTTCAATAAAGAAACTCAGAGGTAAACTTTACCATAGATCAAATGAATTTAACACAAATCTATTGAATATTCCCTTTATAAGCTGTATAATATACATTCTCAAAATCTCAAGAAACTTTCTCAAAAATAGGCCACATTTTAGGCTATAAAACAAGTCTTTTTTTCCCCCAGTTAATTATTTATTTAATAACCACATACTTAGAAGAAGCATTTCATTACAATAGCATTTACATATTCAATAACAATTTTCTGAGTTAAGATGCATCTTTTTCAAAATTGGCTGTAAATTTTTAGGTTTACAGTTGAATCACTACAGTCATACAACATTGTACTCAGTATAAACCCTATAAGACATACAATTAAATGAAGTTTTAAACTTTAAAAAGGATCTCCATTTCAATGTTAAAATATACAGTTTTATACAGAAAAATTCATTTTCAATGCAATTGACATTAAGATGTTTGCACATGCATTTCTAATCTCTATATATCTGATTATAACTAGTGACAGTCGGTTAGTTTCTGAGCTCCTTGGCATCTGAGCATGGATATAAAGTCATCAGGTAGATGTCACTGGTAATGTTTTTCACATCTTCTTATTTTTTAATCATTTTTTAACTTTTAATAACTATATAATTAGAAGACGCATTTCACTACAGATTTAACATATTTAGTAACATACTCCAGAGCAAGGATACATCTCTTTCAAAAGTGGCTGTAAATTTTTAGGTTCACAGTTGAATTAATACAGT
>NW_008333887.1:365446-368562 GCF_000622305.1 Nannospalax galili | reverse complement strand
TAACATTTAAAAAAGATCTCCATTTCATTTTAGAATATATTGTTCCTTGCAGAAAGAAGACTCATTTTTGCTACTAACACTGAGATGGTGGTGCTTGCATCTCTAATCTGTATGTGTCTGATTATTACTAGTCATAATTGGCTGCACTTGGATCCTTGGTGCCTGTGTATGTCTATGAAGTCATCAGGTAGATTCCAGTGGTATCACCTCTACCAATTAGCATGACTTAAATTTCTATGCTTCCTCCTCAAATATAATACATTTTTAAAAATTTGTTGATTTGTGTGTGCGTGTATATCACATAGAACATCCCAAAACATCTTATTCGACTATACACCCACTTCCCAGATGGCACCTTCCCATAGCCTCCCCCCCCACACTTATACTCTGATATCCCTGCTACTGTCTGCTGTGTTTTCGGTGCCCCAGCCAATCCCAACTGCTTACCCTTCTGGTGAATCTAGTCAGCCTATCTAGAGGTCTTTGTTTTAGGAAGGTCAGCTGTTCCTCTTCTAGCAGCAATCAGTTGTCAATACTCCTTTAGATAAGATTGGAGTCTGCTGTTCATTTTCCCAGTTCTATGCTGAGATACTATCTGGGAGTATCTTTGGTCACCCTGGCAAAAAAAACTCAAAAGAAGGTATCTCCTATCTGGCATTGTTTGTTGTTATGTAGCCTTTATCAATGCATATGGACTCTTAAGAAATTATATTGACCCCTTTAATCTTTGCTTATACTTTCCTTTTGGATGTTTAAGGCCATACAGTTGGCCTAGATAAACCAATTTATTTTTACTCTTAAGGCCTTGTGAGGATCTGTTCCACAGGGGTCATATGGGCTTGGGAGGAGCCCCTGGCTCCTTTCTTTAACCAGTTCCACCTATGTGAAGATCAAAGATCAAAGGTCCTGCTCAACCATGCCTGGCTTCACTTGGAAGCATGAAGGAAGTGTTTCCTCTGTGTTGACCCTCCTCTTTGTAGACTGGACACGGGTTCAAGTCCGTCTGGTCAGGTCTCCTCAGCCTTCTTGATCAAGAGGACAGGTAACCCACCACAATTACAGAACATTTTGAGAGATGCTTATATTCCCCTGGAACTAGTTGACCTAGAAGGGCAAGGAGCAAAAAGTGTCCTCTGATCAAATTAGTGTAGGCCTCAAAGTATGTCTATTAAACATCCAAGAAGGTTAGTTCCACCAGTCTGGTACTTTTAATTATTGTGTGTCATGTAGATAAATCTGGGGCAAAGACAAATTGTTCTCAGACAAACCTTACCTAGACATATATTTCTTGATCTGCTATGTATTATTTGTCAGGAGGTTGTAGGAGTAATATGGTTCCCTCTCGTTTTCAAAACTAGCTAGGCATTGTTTATCTCTTGTGTTGTCTCACCCCTCCACCATAGTTTTCCCACTTACAATGTCCCCATTTCCCCCCTTTCTCCCTTACTAATACCCTTCTTCTATGGTCCTACCTCTCTTGAGCTCCTTCGTTTCCCTTATCACTTAGATTCCTTGTATACCCTTCCATCCCCCCCTCCCTTCAACTAACCCAATTTTTGTCCATATCCCCCTTATTAAGGCCTGTTTCCTATTGTTCTTCTTGTTCAGGTTCTTTCTTTTCCTTTCCTCCCTGTTTACTTTCCATTATCCTGGTTCCTGTAGTTATGCCTGGATACATACTCACTTATCAGGGTTTGGTTCGAGAATCCACATATGAAGGAGAACATATGTCGATTTTTTTTCTGAGTATGTGTTACTTCACTTATTTAACAGTTTCTAGTTCCATCTTTACCTGTAATTTTCATGATTTCATCTTTCTTTACTGCTGAGTAAAACTCCATCATATAAATGAAACACATTTTAATTATCTACTTGTAAATTAAGGGACACTTAGGTTGCTTTCATCTCTTAGCTATTGTTAAAACAGCAGCAACAAACATGGATGTACAAGAATCTCTGCAAAGGATCAGTTCTTTGGGTATATGCCAAGGAGTATAACTGGGTCAAATGGTAGGTTCATTTGAGTTTTTTAAGAGTTCTCCACACTGCTTTCCATAGAGGTGGAACAAGTTTGCAGCCCCACCAGCAGTGGTTGAGCGTTACCTTTCCCCACATCTTCTCCAACATTTGGTATCATTTTTTCTCTTGATGTCAGCTAGCCTGACTGGGGTAAGATGAAATATTAGAGTGGTTTTAATTTGCATTTCCCTAACTATTACTGATGTTGAACATCTTTAAGATGTTTCATAGCCATATTTCCTTCTTCTTTTGAGAACTCTCTATTCAACTCCTTACCCATCTTTTAATTGGGTTGCTTCTTGTCTTGATTCTGTTTTTTGAGTTCATTATATATTGTGGATATTAAACCTCTGTTGGATGTGTCGCTGGTAAAGATTTTCTCCCATTTTGTAGGTTTTCTGATTGCTTCCCTGGTTGCCTCCTTTGATGTACAGAAGCTTTTTAGTTTAATGAGGTCCCATTTGTTAATTCTTGCCCTTGTTTCCTGAGCAATTGATGTCCGGTTTAGAAAATCCTTTCCTACACCTGTATCTTGTAGGTTTTTCCCAATGCTTTCTTTAATAGATTCAGAGTTTCAGGCTTTACATTTAGGTCTTTGATCCACTTGGAATTGACTTTTGTGCAGGGTGAAAGATAGGGGCTTAGTTACATTCTTCTATAGGTGGAGATCCAGTTTTGCCAGCACCATTTGCTGAACATGCTGTCTTTCCTCCAGTGAATATTCTTGGCCCCTTTGTCAAATATCAGGTGGCTGAAATCTATTTAATCATATTTGGGTCTTCAATTTTGTTCCATTGATCTATGGGTCTATTTTGGTGTCAGTACTATGTTGTTTGTATGACTACGGGTCTGTAATACAGGTTAGAATCTGGTATAGTAATCCCCCGGCATTGCTCTTAGTGCTCAGGGTTGTTTGGCTGTCTGAGGTCTTTTGTGCTTCCATATGAACCTTAGGATGTTTTTTTTCCAATTCTGTGAAAAATGTTATGGCGATTTTGATTGGCATTGCATTGAATCTATAAGTGCCTTTTGGTAGGTTGGTCATTTTCACAATATTAATTCTTACAGTCCCTGAGTATGGGAGGTCCTTCCATCTA
>NW_008333887.1:335801-365345 GCF_000622305.1 Nannospalax galili | reverse complement strand
GTTTCCATGTGCTCTTTCTCTGATTGCTTGTTATTGGTATACAGAAAGGCTGCAGACTTTTGTAGGTTAATTTTGTTACCTGCCATTTTACTGAATTTGTTAATACTTTCTAGGAGTTTTCTGGTGAAATTTTGGCATCTCTTAGATATAATATAATATCATCAGCATAAAGGAATAATTTGATCTCTTTTCCAATTATTACTCCTTTAATTACTGCTCTTGTCTTAATGCTCTTGCAAGCGTTTCAAGCACTATGTTGAAGAGAAGTGGAGATAGTGGAAAGCCTTGTCTGGTTTCTGATTTCAATGGGAATGCTTCCAGTTTTTCTCCATTTAGAATGATATTGGCTGTGGGTTTGTTATATATGACTTTAATTATGTTGAGGTATGTTCCTTCTAGTCCAGTTCTCACTAGGACTTTGAACATAAATGCATGTTGAATTTTGTCAAAGGCCTTCTCTGCATCTATTGAGATGACCATGTGGTTCTTGTCTTTGACCCCATTTATATGATTTATGATGTTTATTGACTCATGTGTATTGAACCATCCCTGCATCTCTGGGATAAAGCCGAATTGATCATGGTGGATGATCTTTTTGATGTGTGTCTGTATGCATTTTGAAAGTATCTTGTTGAGAAGGGTTTCCTGCAGACAACGAAAGAATGGGTTTTGTTTCTTAATCCATTCACCTAGTCTGTGTCATTTGACTGAGGTGTTCAGTCTGTTAATATTAATGTATCTGTGCTTTTCCACAGTTATACCATCATTGAATTTCTTTCTACAACTCCTTGGGTATAATCATTCCTTTCCACAGCTCTTTGTATTGCACCCAGAACTCTCTGAAGGGCTTGTTTTGTGGACATGGATTCCTTCAGCCTATTTATGTCATGGAAGATTTTTCTTTCCCCTTCGGCTATAATAGACATTTTGGCTGGGTATAGTAATCTGGGTTGGCATCTGTGGTCATTTAAAACTCTGAATACTTTGGTCCAGGCTCTTCTGGCTTTCATAGTTTGCACTCAAAAGTCAGCTGTAATCCTAATGGGTTTTCCTTTATATGTGACTTGTTTCTCTTTTGAAGCTTTCAGTATTGTCTCTTTGTTTCGTACATTTAGTATTTTTTCTATGATGTGCCGTGGAGAGTTTCTTTTCTGGTTCTGTCTGTTTGGTGTTCTATATTCTCCTTTTACTTGAATGGGCATGTCTTTCTTTAATTTTGGGAAATTTTCTTCCATGATTCTATTGAAGATTTGGTCCGTGCCATTATCTTGGGATTCTTCTCCTTCCTGTATGTCTATGATTCATAAGTTTGGTCTTTTTATGGTGTCACACAATTCCTGCATATGGGACCATTCCTGTGATTTCTTCAGTTTTTCATAATCTTTGCTTGAGTGGTCTAGTTCGTCCACTTTAGCTTCTAGTTTTGATACTCGGTTTTCCATTTTGTTCATCCTATTGGTGATGTTTTCTCCTTTCATTTCTAATTGCCTTACTGAGTGTTTCACTTCCTTCTTTATTTCAGCCTGAGTATTCTTCAATATTTCTAACTCTTTTATGAATTCATTCAGAAGTTTATCCCTATCTTCCTTCAGTTCTTTGATTTCTTTGTTTGTGTGTTCTTTAAATTCACTGATTCATTACATACTTTAATGGAGTTTTTTATATGCTCCCATTTAACATCTATATTACGCTTATCAAATAATTTTTCTTTTGAGTTCCATGTCCTTTGTTATCTCTAGGGGTTCTCAATGTATTCCTCTAGAGGACTGATGGTACTTTTTAGGGATATGTTATTTTGATTTTTCATGTTGTTATTTTTTTCTGTGATTTTGACATGTGAATTTCTTTTGTAGTTTCTGATTCTTGTGTGAGACTCAAGCCTTCAATTTAGGTCTGCTTCTTTTGTGAACTTTATGCGTCTTTGTGGTTTACTTTTTGGACATGAAAGGCTGGCTCCTCTAAGCTTTCAGTTCTCTCTTTTGATTTTAGATTGCTTTTGTCTTCAGGAGTTCCGACAGAGCCCCAAGTCAGATGAGGATCAGAAGCTCTCAGGCTTTCTCCTATGGTCTGGATCCCTCCAGGATAGATTTTGGCCTCAGGAATTTGGGGGTGGGACTGTCCTGGGAGCCCGGCCCAAGAAAGATGCTGGTCTAGGGCAGCTGGTGGCCATGCCACCCAGACATGCAAAGGCAGATGCGGGTGGGGGCAGCCCCAAGGGCTCCTGGGGACTGCATTGAGGAGCTGTGCTGGTCTCCATGCAAAGGACCAAGAAGAGGAAAGGTCAGCTCCGGTATCCAGGAAAGAGGCTGGAGTGTTGTGCAGACCCAGGGAAGGTAGGTGGAGGTGAGGGTGGGGCCAGGCCCAGAGCCCCCTGGGGACCAGAGAAGGAACTGACTTGGTTTGGATGTACAAGATCAGGAATCAGTGGTGGTTCCCCATGTGTCTGGGGTGCCAAGACAAGGAATGGGACAGGACCCAGGCTAGGAGGAGAGACCTGCAGGGGAGATGGGAAGGTGTATGAGGCTGGGGGAATCAATGCACTGACGCCAAGATCGATTTATCCAGGAGAGAGAGGCCTGCAGGTTGGAGAGAGGCCTGCGGGTTCTGCAGGCCCAGGAAAGCAGAGGGAGGTGAGGGTGGGGCCAGGCCCAGAAGCAGTGCTCCTGGGGACCTGAGAAGGAAGTGAGTTGCTCTGGATGCAAAGGATGAGGAAAAATCAGTGGTGGTTCCCCAGGTGTCTGGGGTGCTAAGACAAGGAATGGGACACGAACCAGGCTAGGAGGAGAGACCTGCAGGGGAGATGGGAAGGTGAATGAGGCTGGGGGAGTCAAAGTGCTGAGGGCCCAATCGACTTACCCCAGAGAGAGAAGCCTGTGGGTTGGAGATATAAATAATTTTTTTGATCTTTAAAAATGAAAAAACTAGGGACTAGAGAGATACCTCAGCAGTTAAGAGCACTGACTGTTCTTTCAGAAGACCCAGGTTTGAATCTCAACACCTAAATTACAACTAAAAACCTCTGTAAATCTAGTTCCAGGTGGTCCAATGGCCCTTTTGTCCTCTGCAGTCATTGCACAACACGGGTGCACTTACATACATGTAGGCATAACAGGCACACATAAAATAAAAATAAATCAAAATTAAAACAATAATAATAATAAATAAAAATAAAGGTTGGGGATATTTGTGTGTTTGCATGTTTGTGCACTTTGTGTGTGTGTGTGTGTGCATGTGTGTGTGTGTGTGTATACAGGTCAAATGGCAACCCTGGGTGTCATTACTAGAAATTCATGAACTAGGCTGGGCTGGCTGGCCAGTGATACACAAATATTTATATGTCTCAACCTCCTCCCCAGCACTGGGATTACAGGTGCATGCCACCATACCTGCACTTCTTCACATGGGTTCTAGGGGGATTGAATTCAGTTCCTCATGCAAGGCAAAACAAGCACTTTATGGACTGAGCTGTCTCCCTAATCCAAAAACTATTGACGTTTATGTGTTGATTTTATATCCTATAATTTTACTGAAATATTTTATCATATCTAAAAGTTTCCTGGGGGAATCGGTAGGATATCATTTAAAAGTAAGCAAGATTTGACTTCTTAACAACTTGTACCCTTTTATCTTTTCCTCTTGTCTTACTGCTCTAGCTAGGCCTTAGAGCATTATACTAAATAAGGGAGAAGAGAATGGGCACCTTGTCTCCACATTTCAGAGAAAATGTTCTCAGCTCTTCCTCTGTGATAATGGTGACTATAGGTTTGTTGTACATAGCTTTATTTATTTCACCAGGCTTATTTTGCTTGTTCCTAATCACCTCAGAACTTTTATCTGGATAGCATGTTAAACTTTGTCCAGTGTTTTTTCCTACATCTATCAAGATGATTAAGTTTTTGTCTTCTTAATTCTTCTTATGTGGTGCATTACATTTATTCATTTGTGAATCTTGAGTCAACTTTGGATCATTGTTATGAAACAGAGTTTGTTAAGATAAGATTATCACCTTAATTCCTCTAATCCATGAACAAAGGGGATCTTACAACAGAAACTTATTTAATATGGCTACTACTAAGTATGGAATTATTTCTATAACATTTTCTGTAAATGTATGATTGACTTATAGAAAAGCTATTTTTGTATGTTGAATTTATATCGTGCTACATAATTTATTTCTTCAAATTAATAGCTTTTTGTGCCTAGAGTTTTTTCTATGTGTAGAATAATGTTGTCTTCCATAGGGATCATTTCTTTTACTTGCCTGACTGCTTTGGATAAAGCTTTTAGTACTACTTGGATAAAGAGCAGTGAGAGCATTATCTTATCCTGCTATTGCTATTAGATGGTGCCTTCAGTTTCTCCCACTCAGTATAGTGCTGTCTCTAGTTTGGTTATAGATGTTTAACTGGTCTTTGTTGTGTTAAGATATGATAGTTCTATACATAATTTTTTATGGCTTTTAATCATGAAGATATGCTGAATTTAATGATTTTAGTTTTTATTTTAAATTGTGTGTGTATTTTTTGTTTGTGTGTTTATGTGTTTGTGTTTATGCATGTGAGGGCAGGTGCTTGCAGAGACCAAAAGAAGTTGTATGAATCCCTGGAGTTAAGGTTACAGGTGACTGTGAACCATCTAACATAGTTTCTGGGAACCTAACTCGGGCCTTCTGGTAGAACAGTTTTAGCTCTTAACTACTGAGCCATCTCTCCAGTCCTATTTTGAATTTATTGAAAGCTTTTTATGCTCATGTTTAGTTTATCATATAATTTTTATGTTCCATTCTATTTATGAAATATATTACACTTTCTGATTTGTGTTTGTTGAACTAGCCTTGCAGCCCCAGAATAAACCCAAGTTGATCATGGTGCATGATTAATTTATATGCCATTGGGTTTTATTTTTTATATTCAGTTGAAGATTTTGTATTTGAGTTCATAACAGAACTTTAAATGTATCTGTTGTGTATTCATAATGTTTTTGTTAACAAATAAGTGTAACATCACAGAGTTTGGAGTTCCCTCTAAAAGTGAAGTGTATATGAATATCTCAAAACTCATATTAGTGCTTGACCTAATGTATAAAAATTCACATAATGACAAATAAAGGAACATTTCTCAATTACCTCATTCAATTCATTAAAAATAAATTTAGCTAAATGACTGCTTTGTTTAAAAAATAAGACATTGAATGAGTTCTTACAGTGCTGTTTAAAATAAAATATACTAATAATTTTATAATAAAAAAACAATCTAAGAAAGAGATCAGCACAATGATTGAATACAAGAATCCGGAAGCCATGCCATGTGTCACTCCATGCATAAAAACAGCAACAGGACAGTTGCTGAATTGTAAGGTGAGTGCATAAGAGAACCTTAGAATTCAATAATAGAAAAATAGAAAACTTATAAGATCCTGAGATAGGGAAGAGAAGCTTAGGAAGAGATATAAAATATAGGACCACCCCAGCTTCTAGCTCCACAGCTACATGAGGGGATTCTCTCCTGGGCAGCAGTAAAGGTGAAATAGAGAGGCCTTGTTAAGTCAATCCATGCCAAAAACTATGAGCAGTCACAGCTATTGGAAAGTTTCACAATGCTTACACATTTAGAGTTTAATGACATAAGAAATCTTCATAGTAGTCTCACTTTGGAGAAGGAATTAATTTCATCTCCCATTGAACCCCTTGGGTGCTGAAGCCAGAAGCCATCTTGAGAAGACAGATTATTGTTTGATTTTGGATCTATGTATGGGTAACAATGGCCTGCATATTCTTATACTTCGGTGGGTCCTGTATATTCTGTGTTATCCTGGCTCAAAGATGGACATTTCATGAACTAAATTTGGCTCAGTGGAGTTACTAACTCAAACTCTCTGAAGGCAGTACACTTGGGTAATAGATATTGCCGTGGGGAGGAAAGTAAGTCACTGACCTCAAGAATTAGGTGGGAGGCGGATGACAGATCCTGAGTGGCTTTTCTTGAACTTACCACTGATAAGGTAAGCAAAGTGCTATGTGGTCCCACTGATCCCAAAACATGTCAACATGATGATTGGTCTTTACAAATGTCATGACCCCAGGACACACACTACAACTGTCCCCCCCAAAATCAGGGGAAACCCTTGTGCTTTCAGTGCTTACCCAGACATAAAGTTATCACTAGTGATATTGAGAAAAACCCTTTGTGCTTCTAGTTATTACTTTGGCTCTGGAGTACACAGTGTAAGAGGGTCTAGAGAGCAGCTTCTAATTGCTACTTAGATTCTGCTGTGTACCATTTTCATTACCCATTTCCATTACCACTTTTGGACCAGGAAACGTTTCCAAACTCCAAACTCTATGATGTTACACTTATCTGTTAACCATGATGAGTACACAACAGATATATTTAAAGTTCTACTATGAACTCAAATACAAAAATCTTCAACTGAATATAAAAAATAAAACCAATGGCATATAAATTAATCATGCGCCATGATCAACTTGGGTTTTTCTGGGGTTGCAAGGCTAATTCAACAAACACAAATCAAAAAGTGTAATATATTTCATAAATAGAACGGAACATAAAAATCATATGATAACATCATCTGATATCATGGGCATAAAAATCTTTTAATAAATTCAAAATAGTACTGGAGAGGTGGCTCAGTAGTTAAGAGCTCAAACTTCTCCTTTAGAAGGCCTGATTTAGGTTCCCAGAACCTATGTTAGATGGTTCACAGTCACCTGTAACCCTAACTCCAGGGATTCATACAACTTCTTTTGGCCTCTGCAGGCACCTGCCCTCAAATGCATAAACACAAACACATAAACACACACACACACACACAAACACAATTTAAAATAAAAACTAAAATCATTAAATTCAGCATATCTTCATGATTAAAAGCCACAAAAATTATGTATAGAACTATCATATCTGAACACAATGAAGATCAGTTAAACATCTACAACCAAACTAGAGACAGCACTACACTGAGTGGGAGAAATTGAAGGCACCATCTAATAGTAATAGCAGGATAAGACAATGCCCAATGTCCATATGGCAACTAGCAACTAGCTGTAACTCCAGTTCCAGAGGATCCAATACCCTCTTCTGACCTCCTGAAGCATTGCATGACATGGATACACTTAAATATATGCACACAGTATACTCATACACACAAAATAAAAATAATAAATGAAATATTTTTTCAAAACCAGGGAGGGTAAAGTAGCAATTGGCAGTTCTAGAGTGCAACTAACAGAAGAGGTGAGCAGAGTAGTTGGTGTGTGGGGAAAACAAGGGTCAAATTGTTATTTTGAGATTAAATGACTAAACCCTGGAAATTAGAAAAGTTAAACAAAAACAAAACTAACAACCAAAAACTCCTGACAAGAATCCTACAAACTAGGAGAGTCAAAAAGGCAAGCAACCCAGAGAAAAGAACAGAGCAATCTAAGCTGTAGTTAGTGTTTTCATGCTGCAGGTGGGGGACTCAACACTGCCAAGGTAAGAAGTGAGAACATGCCAGCACCCCATCATTGCAAAGAATAGCTGCTCTAACAACATTTCCACTTTTCATAAGCTTTAAATCCAACTAATTCGGCAGGGTAGTCTCAGATGCTCCACATAGGGACCCACTGTTGACTTACAACAGCATCCAATATGCTCCAACACCCACTGTAGAATCATCTATTATTTTATGGACAAGAAGCTGGCTACCTAATTCAGCCAGAAATCTAGAAAAAGAAAATGGATGAATATATGCACATGTGAACTATAATCAAGATGTGGGAAATATACTCAGATTGAGAGTAAATATTTAAAAACTATACACCTTAGAAGCAATTTGTACCAAAAATAATCAAGGAAGTCAAAAGTGTAACTTTTTTATTAATTACATGAAAAATGTATACATGCATACAAATATGCAGGTATACCCTTCTTTCATCCATCATATTTCCTTCCTAACTTCCTCTCTTCTTTCTATTATCTGTTTTTTACCCACTGAGTTCAATTAGTGCTGCCCATCCATATGTGCATGGAAAGGGGATATGGGGAAACTACCAATGGCCACACCTTTAAAGAACAGTGACGCCTGACCTGACCAGGAGCAATCAACTACCAACAGCTACTTAAGTAAGGGTGTGGTATTGGGAGCACTTCTAGCTCTATGCTGACATTTTTAAATGAGTTAATCTTATGAAGGTAACCATAGTTTTTTTGTGAATTCATGTGTAACATCATATCATGTCCAGAGGACAGCATTTCACAGAACTCCTCCTTAACTTCCAGTTCCTACATTCTTTCCACCCACTCTTCCACAATGTCCCCTAAGTCTTGGAGAGTGGAGTGTTGATATAGATGCATCATCTATGACTGAACATTTAATCACTGACTCTCAACATTTTGAGCAATAATGCCTCTCTGGATTAACCACTACCCATTGCAATAAGAATTTTCTCTGACAAATGTTGAGAGCAGCACAAATCTATGGATCTAAACATGTTGCAGCTAAAATGGACTAAATAACAAAATAGACAAATGTACAATCTCAATAATAATGAAATACATATCAAAATCATGTGTCTTCTCACTGGATAGAATGACTATCATCAGCAAGTTAAAAAGTAATAAATGTTTGTGAGCATGTGGAGAAAAGAAAATAGTTTATTAATTCTTTTTTGATTGAAAAATGTTGACAACTTCATACATTTGTATGTTGTATTCTGTTTACTCTCATATCCTTAAACTTTCACAGATCCCTCCTACTCCTGCCATCACCTTCCCTCCCTCAAGTCATTTTCCCATATCCATGTCTTTTCATTTTGTTTTATGACCCACTGATTTTAGCCAGGACTTCTTGTGTGACCATGGGTTTAAAACTATCCATTGCAAAATAGTGTACTCTCTGTTCAGTATTCAACTTAAGGTGAAACCTCTCCCTCTCTCAAAATCCATTGGTAGTCAATAGTTCAGCAGGGATAGATAGTTCCTCATTGATCCATGATGGGCTTTTTGTGGGGAGAGAGATTCAAGCATGACACAGTGACATGTAGTGTTCACACAACTTCTACTATATGTTTACCAGGAGTTGAAATCAGGTCATTAGGCTTACTGGCAGGTGACTTTACCCACTGAACCATCTTATTGGTCCAAGGATTATAAGTACTGCTAAAAAAGAAATGAGAACTATATTGAAATTCCGCAAGAAAATTTCCAAAAATAATTAAATTTTGATTTTTAGAATAAAAGACACATATGAGTTTGTTTATAAAGAAACTGATTTCTTCATTGATTTACAAGCAGTATTTTTCTTTTAAAAATTTTTGTTTTATTTTATAGGATTTCACGTGAGCATTTTCTTTGAATTATTTCCATTCTGCCCAGATCTCCGCAACTCCTCCCATGCCCATCCTTCTCTCTCTCTCTCTCTCTCTCTCTCTCTCTCTCTCTCTCTCCTCTCAATTTCTTGCTCTCTTTTGTGATTAGTATCGCTACAAATACATATGTTCATTTATATATATGTATGTATATATGTATGTATGTATAATGAACTGAGTCCATTTAGTAGTGCTTGTGTGTACTTATGTTTAGGGCTGTTCATTCAGGATTATATAAGCTCTCAGGGAAGTAGTCCTTGGAGAAAACTAATTCTACCTCCCTCTGCATCCATTTATTTTCTGTAGCTCTTCATCTTTAGGTGGGACCACATGACATTTCCCACATCTACGTTGGCATATCAACTGGTTTTGTCATTATTCAGATTGCCTTAGACTACCAAACTGTGGAGATTCCACTGAAGCAGTTTTCCTATCATGTCTAGAATGCATTAACTAGCAGCAGGTATCTTGTTCCTCTGGCTCTTATATTCATTTTTTCAATATTTTATTATATATTTGTGGATTTCATGCAATATATCTTAATCATTTTACTCCCCCTTTCCTATCTGCTTCCCCCAAGAATAGCCTTTCCATAAGACTTCGTTCATTTTGTAATATATGTTAAGGTCTATCAAGTCAAGAAGTTTGGGTACTCACTAGAGTCTGTTCAGACTGTCTGGCATCACTCCGCTGAAGATCAACTGTCCCTCACCCAGCAGTGAACAGCTGTCAATAGTTCCTCAACAAAATTATGGTCTCCAGCCCATTTCCTGAGTTCTATGTTGGTTTTTGTCCGATTGAGTTTGCATGGGTCTTGTGTATGCTGTCACCATTGCTGTAAAATTATACGAGCAAGTTCCAGGAACCTATGACTCTGTTCCGTTATGGTCATGCACCTTCTCCTCTTAAATTTTTCAGCCCTCTCTTCCACCAACAGTCCCTGAGCCCTGACTGGGTGGTTTAATATAGAAGTCTTGTCCAGGAACCCACATTCTACAGTCTCTTATTCTCTACACTTTGGTCAGTTGTGACCTTTTGTTTTAATCACCTTCTGTTGCATGAGGAAGCTTCACTGATAAGTGTTAAGAGATGCATTACTGTTCTCTCTACTGCTTGTTACACTATGTTCCATGAGCCTTAGGTGGAGTGGTTTCATTAACGCTATGTCACATAAGGGTGGGTCTCTCAGACACTTATTCTTTGTGTGACCAGTTGTGTGAAACTCTCTAACAGTCTCCATCTGTTGCCAAAGAAGCATCTTTAATAAGTGATGACCAGTATATTTGCATGTAAATACAAGGAACAATATTTTAGCATGTAGTAATTTGTCTGTGGATGTGACAGATCTTTAGGTTTTTCTCTAGTCAGAGAGAGAGAAAGAGGAGAGATGACTAATGCTTAACTAGCATGAAGAACCAGAGGGAAACGTATTCATTCAAAAGCCTACTGAAAAAAAGACATATAATATCTGTACATGAATGTGTGTGTAACCCTGAAGGCTATATAACAAGAAACATAATGCCCTTTGAGTTGTTAATCATGGTAGTCCAAGAGATTCTCAAAATACAGGCAATTGCCACAGCCTTTGATTACTTCCCAGAACTTGAAGGCAAACCCTACTGCTGAAGACAGGTCATACTTCTCCGCAGGACTTGGAGCAATCAAACTGAAACTGACCTGGAAACCTCCTTCCTGGACTGTCATTCATAGTTTTGGAAGATACTATGCAAGATGCTAACAGAAAAAATTAATCAGCTTTAAATCCTAATAACCACAACAATGACCAGCACAAGAAACTGCAGCAGTGCATGGGTGGCATTTTTATCCTAGGGGTAATCAACAGCTATAGAGTTGGACTGAAAGCCAGCTCAATGGGAGTGCTCATGTGTGGCACTGTAAACACAGCCAAATACACATGGATCTTAAATTCTTAGCAGACTTTCTTCCAAATGTTCCCTGAGCCTTTGGTGTAGAATTTTCCTTGTAGACCTATGGCAGTCACTTACATGCATTTGATCAGTTGTAGAGCTTAGTAATACTCTTCATATGTCACTAAGGACTATTCCTTGATGAGGTGTAACAGGTACACTTACTTGTCTGTAAATATAAAGAATACAGCAAAAAATTAGATTTTTCTAGTGACGGAAGTAGGTTTTCTCTAGGGTCTATAACCTCTCCAACTGTGTGTTCTTGGCTATGTTTACAGTATCTCACATGATTTTCCTCTCATTAGCAGGCCTAAGTCCAACTAGACAGGTGTTGATTGCTCTCTGGAAAAAAGTACCACTATTACACCAATATAGTATGCTGGGACTGTCATCGTGATTCAGAGACTTTACAGATAGGTTGGACCATTGATTGATTTTCTCCTTTGGCAGCTTGCATAGTATGTTCTGATTCTAAGATAGCTAGTCTTCAGGGAGGAGGATTCCTGGTCAGTTGCAGCTCAATTGTTCCAAGTCTTATGTCAGAAGTCTTATGTCTTCAGCAAAGAACCTTACCTTCAAATTCTTGGAGGCAATCAAAGCCTGTGACAATAATTCAAGTTATTTTGATAATCTTTTGGACTACTTTAACCAGCAATTCAAAGGGAGGCTTTTCCTGCTCGGCTTTGTTTCTTGTTGTATAGCCTTCAGTTACACACATCCCCTCACATTGTATTATATGAGTATTTTTTCAGTAGGCATATTAAATACATTTCCACTTGATTTTTTACATCACTTAATCATTATTTATTCCTATTTCCTCTTCCTGACCCTGTATATCTCTACTTTCCTCCTCAGTTATAGTACCCTCCATTTTTCCCATTTTCCCCATGATAACTCCTTTTTCCTACAATCACCCTCTCTTGACCTCCTTCTTTCCCATTCCCCCTATCCTCATGGGTTCTTTCAATTTTCCTGGTCCCCATGATTATAATAGGATATATACTCACATCTAAGTATGTGGAGCTAGTTACAAGTGAGGGAGAACATGGGTCAATTGTTTTTCTATATTTGTATTACCTCATTTAGTATAACACTTTCTAATTCTATCCATTTACCTTCAAATTTCAAGAATTTATTTTTCTGCTACTGAGACTTTTCTTACTTTAAATATTTATTTTTACTGTTTTTAGGTATATGCATATGTGTGTCTATGAGTGAGTATACATTCATGATTGCAGATGCTACAGCATCCAGAAGAGGGAGTTGGAGCCATCTTGAAGCACAAGTTACAGCAGTTGTGAGTCACCCAAGATTGGTGCTGGGAACTGAACTCTGCTCTTCTGAAAGAATACAAAATTTCTCCTAACTGTTGAGCCATCTCTCAGGTCAGGCCCAACAATATTATTTTCATTGAGAGAACATAATTAAATGTTTTAGGATATGGATTTCTATTATAAAATGTGGTCATCTATGCTACTGTAATTGTAATAAGACATAAACTGAATATCTAATAGATTTATATTTTGATTCCAAATGCCCACTTTATATAATTCATTGTTATTTAAAGGATTCTTTTATAATATTACTTGTTAAAATAAGCATGAAATTAATACATAATGCAAGGAATCTAATAATATATTAAAATTATATTCTTTAGAATGTTAACTGACATTTAAATGTTTCCTTTTTTAACAAAAAGTTACAATATGTTCTAAATGAATGAGTAAATTATCTAAAATACCTTAAAGAATTATTTTGACTTTTTCCTAAAAATTAACATATTATTCCATTTTTTCATTCCTATTTATTTTTATTACTCAATAAATTTAGGGGTTCATAAAGGAAAAAATGAATACTAACTTTTTAGATATCTTTCACATATGCTTCCAATATACAGTTTTGAAGGCAAAAGAATGGTTGGCTGGTAGATTACTGAATATCATTTTTGCAATAAAAAGAAAAGTGCCTTGGTAGAAATGCTGTGGAATTTTCCCATTAAACATGGTGGAAAAATTTCTTACCATCTGTAATATTCATTTAAGGAATGTAAACAGTGGTATATTTAACATCTAGTTGAAAGAAATTTTATGATACTTCTGAATCTGTCATTCAATGACATCATCGATTTTATCATCTGAAGATGATGCTTTGAACTATGATCAGTGGCATTTTTGGTAGCCAAGCATATAATGCTAGGGTGTGAGCCATCAAAGGACAGTAAAGGTAGCCAGTAACAGCCACAATAGTTCTGCTAACACCAATAAAATAGCACAGAATTGCTATTTGAAAACATCTAACATCTTGCTGAAGGTGAAGAAAAAATTATCTGTGGGATGAGCCCTGCATATCCATTCATACCAGATAGCTATTAAGCTGGTAATTTACAATCTTAGCTCTTCCCGTATTGTGGGAAACATTTTGAAAAATGATGCTTCCCAAAGCACAGGTCCCCAGACTTAACATCCAACCTGGTGTTCCAGATCAGTTAACTCTCTGCATATTTGAGAAAGCAAACTGTTGACTAATTACAAGTTTACTGAATAGATGAAATAAAGTATATCAATGAAGGCATTTATCTGTAAGAACATTAAGGTTTTTCAAATGAGGAACATAAACACTCATATATTTCAGTATAGTTTCCAAGGATGAATTTGTTCTCATGGAGTTAAAAGACCAATTAATTTCTGAAGTTTGAACATAGTCACCTAAAACAAGTAGAATGATTTCTTTAAAATAACACATAAGTTCACAAAGACATTTTAGAACTTACATTGGCTTCAAATTATATACTTCTAGGTAATTCCTGAAGAATGCTTTGCTACTTGATACATATGATATGGCTCAGAAGTGTCAGTGATGAAAGTTGAAGTAAAAACAAAACATAGAGGTGTGGTGGAACTATGTCCTCTGTTGACTGACCATCTAGTTATTGTATGAAAAGGTGTCTTTTATTGAGTTTTTGTGTATTTTATAACTACATCTCAATACTATTTAGACCCCTGCCCTTTCTGTGGGTACTGTAGCCCACCCACTAGATTTCATGTCTTATAATTTCAGTCATTAGACATATTTGAAAAATTCTTTGTTAAAGAGGCATCATGGACATTTTTGGTGTGTATACTGATTTTTCCTACAGTCAAAGACTGAACACCTAAGTATTTATTAAAAAAGTAGCAAATTAGTACAATTTAATAATGGTTATATATTAAAAATGACTGAAATTTAATCAGTTACTACTAGAGGAGAGATGACAATAGTTTGTTCACAAACAGAAGAGTGAAACAAAATGAGTTGGAAAATACTTAAGATTCTCCCTGCAATAAAATAAGTTTTGAAGTACTGTGAATTTATATTTGTGAATTAATAAATTAAGTATTTAACTGCATGTATAGATACATAGGTTCTATGTCATTCTGAATTTCTTAAACACAGATAGGCTTTTTTTTCTAACAAGACATCAATGGTATAAATAAATGATCTCAGAAGAGAGCCTCACTGAGAAAAAGATTAATTGCCATAATTCACTACCAAACTGATATGAATACAGTTTATTTGAGGAATGACATGAGGGAGATTTCCATCAATGTGACTGCACTCCTACAATAACAGAGAAAACTCAAATAATATTTGTAGTACAAATGAATATAATGACTATCTTGGTAAAATAAGAATGTACAAAAACATTAATTTCTTCACATAAAAGAAAGCTAATACAAATTATGAGAAGAGTGTGGATTTATGGACCATGTAGCAGTTATGTAAAATATTTAGGAATGGACATAATAAAAATAGATAAAACATTTACTCAGAGATTAAAATGTTTTGACCAAAGAAAAACATGTCATAAATAGGAATGTTTTATAAAATGCAATCGGTTAAGAATATTTTAAAGCTTGCAGAGAAAAACATGAGGGGCAGTATCTGAAGCATCTGCAAGAATGCTCAGGGTACCGCTACTTCAGACACCACTGAATGGGCAGAGACATGAAAAACATTGGCCTGTTATATGTTTAAGTGGGAAGTAATCAGAATATTGTATTATTGCATAAAATCCGAAAGGTGGATTAGTATTTAGAAGAAGAATATTTGTCTAATATTGAGGCTATTCCCACACATTTCAATATGAATTACCTTAATTAAGTTAATTTCAAAACATAAAATGAGTCTCTGACGGTAATATAAAAGAGCTAAATATGAATGTTGAAATCATTAAATGACCAGAAGCACGTTATTTGTTGGACCTTTAAAATGGCTCAGTGGGTAAAGGCACTTGCAGCTGACCACGATGACCTGACTGATCCCTAAATCTTACATGGTGGAAGGTGTGAATTGAATTCTGTTAATTTTTCTTTGACCTCCACATTTATGTAATGGCACATACATGTTCCCCCAAGATAAATAAATAAAACATGAAAATTTTAATCTGTTAACAAAAATATTTTACATTATACTACATTAAAATATACCTTAAAAATTACTTGGAATGGGGCTGGAGAGATGGCTCAGCAGTTAAGAGCACTGACTGTTCTTGCAGAGAACCTGGGTTCAAGACCCAGCCCCACATGGTGGCTACAAACCGTCCTTAACTCCAGTTCCAAGGGAATCCGAAGCCCTCTTCTGACCTCTATGGCATTGCATGACATGGGTGCACTAACATACATGCAGGCAATACACTCATACACATAAAATAATAAAAGTAATAAAATATTTTTAAATACCTGGAAAACTGGGAAGCTTATTCACAAATATGAAAATTTATTGCTTTAATATAAAGTACTTAAACAATCAGGAAATTATTATAGGAATTACTGCCAGTTAGCATGAAAATATTGAGAATAAACAAGAAAGTACATAATATTATTACTAACTGAAGAAATGGAGATTAAAATGAAGAGTGAGGACTTCTGCCTTATCACATTGTAAAGGTCTGACAATGTTCCATGTTGCAATATAGTACTTTTGGTTATATCAGTATTCTTTAAAAGAAAGTAATGATAATTTGTCAATTATCATTTGACAAAGATGTCAAAACACATTGTAGAAAACACAGCATCATCAACAAATCTTATTGGGAAAACTGAGAACTTATGTGTATTTTTTTAGAAAAAAATTATTTCAAATGGATCACAGCCTCAACATAAAACCTGAAATTCTGAAACTACAGGAAAAAAAAAGTTAGTGAATACTTTGTAAGCTATGGGCATAGGTAAGATATTTTCAAAGGCCAACAATTTACAAATGTGACATTGCATATTTAAAATGTTTTCATACAGAAAAGGTAACTGAAGAGGCCTTCATATGTAGTGGGAGGCTATCTTTACCAGCTATAGACTCTGCAGAGGATTACTATCTATAACACAGAAAGAATATTTAGAAGACTGAACATCAAGAAAACAAACCAAACATACAGAAATGAGCTATGGATCTGAACAGAGAATTCTCATAAGAAGATGTAGAAACGACTATTACACACTTTTAAAAGTGTTCAATGATTTTAGCCATCAGGGAAATGCAAAATAAAGCAACACTAAGGGAGTCAGTTCTCTCCTCTCTTTATACCATATGGAAATAGAGTCCTACACGCTCTTGGGACCTTGCTCATATGAATCTATAGCAATGGTGTCAGAATGCACAAGACCCATGCAAACTCATGCAGACAAAAACCCAGCATAGAACTGTAGAAATGGGCAGCAGGCTCCAATCTAATCCAAAGAACTATTGGCAGCTGATTACTGCTGGGTGAGGAAGAACTGATCTTAAAAGGAAGGACTCTAGATAGGCTGACTAGACCTCAGTGGATGAACTGGCACTGAGGGACGTCTGGGGACACTAACTTGACTCAATAGGCCTTAACACAAATGACAGAATGCATGAAATTCAGGCAGGGTCAATGGGAGGGTGCCAATGGGAAAGGGGATATAAAGATTATTAGGATGTTCTGAATGAAACACACAAAGTGTCAATTAAAACTTTACCAAAAAAATCCCAATGCAGAAATAGACTCTCTTTTGGGGGGATGTTGACATGAAAAGTTCCATAAACCCTCAAACAATATTGCCTATTGCCATTGCTTTTTGTCATCCTTCAAAACTTGGCAATAAGATCCTGTTTCTGAAGATTCTATGTACTGAGTTGTAGAATAAACATGGATAAGTCAAGCTGGTACTGACTTCAAAACTTCATCCCTATAAGCTAGTTTTCGTAGTGTTGGAAGGGTATATCCATGCTACTAGAAGAGAAAAACAGTCATCACACTTACTCAGCTGTGAGTCCTGCAGTCTACAATATTGACTAGCCTGGCAATATATAGTCACTGGAGCAATAGTGGCATAAATATTTTGGGAGTAACCAACCAGCGTCTGATAGGATTTACAAGATGTAACTCTGATAGGTTTCACAAAACGTAGCCCATAGTTGGCACTGTTATCAGAACCACAAACATGTGGTTGGACAGGCTGTCACTGCTACTATTATCTTACTAAATGGGCATGGATTAAACAGACTCCTAATGGCTTTTTGTTATCTATAGATCACTGCATTTCTCAACTCTCAACAGAGAAGCTTCTTACAGCAGATGGCAATTACCACAGAGACCCACAACAGTTCAAAGTACAGAGCATAAAATACTGCATAGTGCACATCCCTAAATGGAACACCTTTCTCATATCCTCTTCTCCCAAGGCTCAGGGATCAGTGGAGAGGGGATGGAAACATTGCAAGAGCCGGAGGCGGCTCTTTGTTTTATGCAAAATATTTTACTTACACACACACACACACACACACACACACTCACACGTGTGTGTGTGTGTGTCTGTATGGAGAGAAAGATAGAGAGGAGAAGACAACTTACTAGAGAGAGAGAGAGAGAGACAGAAACAAAGAGAGAGAAAGAGAGAGACAGAGAGTCAGAGAGACAGAGAAACTTACTATGTAGACTGCTTTGCCTGGAAGTCACTACGTAGACCACGCTGGCTTAGAATTCACAGAGATCTGCCTATCTCTGCATTCAGAGTGCTGGTTTAAAGGCATGCTCCATCACTCCTGGCCTTCATTCATATGTGTATATATACATAATCAAGAATTGTATATATAATATATATAATTTTATCAAAAATTACCTAGAGGCTTAACAGAAAATACATTGTGATAAAAATATTTGGATTCAGTAAAAAACAGTTTGAAGATCTATCTCTACTATAGTATTAGGTATTTTTATTGCTGCTGTGATATGATACCTGACAAAAGCAATTGAAGAGAATTATGATTTATTTTAGCTCATGGTTAAAGAAGGGATAGAGTCCATATTGGAAGCATGCCACCAAGAATGTGATGTTGGGGCTCCGCGGCCGGCCTCCTTTTCCCCTTTTTCTTAAGTTCAGAACCCAACCTGGAGGTGGTACTAACCCTCACTCGTGGGGAATATTTCTCATTTAAACAGCTTTCATAGATAAGACCATCTTCATACAAATAGAAGCAAAATAAATGGAAGTCATAGCCATTCTTTTCTTTTTAACTTTTACAAAAACTTTATTGAGAATTTCATACATGCATATAAGTGTTTTGATCAAACCCATGCCCACTCCCTCCCCTCCAACATTTCCCCCTCTGAAGAGGTAACCCTAAGTCTTTTAAGGATTAGATATAAGCTCCCAAATACTTTTGACATTTTTGGCCTCTGGAACAGAGTATGTTGCTAACAGGCCCAAGGACATTTTGACTTTTATCCCAGAAACTGGCTACTTTTCTTTGGGGTCTTTTACCCTAACTGCCTAGCCAATTCCTACCTCCTATTCTTGTCACACCATCTTCTGAAGGGGTTCCCCAAATTGTCAATAGGGAATAGGGACACAGAACCCTCTGGCTTCTTCTATGCTGAACAGGGACACAGGGTGGGGCAATTGGAGTACCCCTTCAGTGGGTCTATCTAAAAGACTCCCAAATTGTAAAACTCTTATCTTTAGGGGAAAAAGAAAGTCCTTGAATCATGAATAGGAGATGGGAAGGAGAAGTAAAGGCAAGAGTAATTAGCATTTCTTAATACAGTTATGTTAGCTTGGCAAGTGTTAGCACAAATTATTTCATCTCATAATCACACAGATCCACATTTTTGCTAGCATTTTGAGAAACAGAGTCTAGTAGTTGAAGGACAGGAATAGATATCATGGAGCACATGGACTTTTTGTCTTCTGCCATTTTGGTTTCCAAACACTTATTGACTCTATTCTTTTTCTAAAAGAGACATACAACTCTCCTTAAACTAAATGACCTTTGTCTAAATAAGTTATTACTCCAGTTCAATACCCAGAGATTAAAGGCACGCTTACAATGGGCCTTTCTTGTTACAGAGCATTCTGTTTCAGCTTTGCTTTCAAACTACCTAGTATGTTTACTTAACAAATACACTGGATAGTTCAGGTAGGAGTTCTTTCCAGGGCAAAGAAGAAATTTAATTTGGGGTTTTGTTGCTATTATTTGTTTGTGTGTCCCGGGATTATGTAGGGAATATAAGCCTCCTTGAAAGGCTGGGAAGGTTTTAAACAATCTTCTTTAAATGTTGGGTGTTTCTACACTCAGCTTATCTATTAGGAATGCAAACCTAATGTATGTGCTGCTTCCACCTGTGATACTCAGCTTTGTTTCTTAGGAGTAGAGATCAATGGAAGCAAATGTAAATGTGAAGATCGATCGTGCTACCAGCAAGAAGTCCTTTGTCTGTGAAGCATCGTGTGCCTCTGTAGCATCTGTGATTCAGTGGCAGGCTATCTTGTGAATTTGAATGCAGGCAAACTCTCACACCCTTTTACATTCTAGCTCTCGATAAAAATCTCCAGTTAATATGCAATGCCCTCCACTGGGTCATATATGTGATATCATATAACATAAATCTATGAATTGAAAAAAACCTGTTACATGCAAAGTTCAATATAGAGTGATGGAGGCATGTGACAACTACATATGCAAACAAGCATGCATAAGAGAAATCAGAAAATGCCAGAACATAACATATGGCATAAGGTTGTCACTGTAATTTTGGAAAGGTGGAAGACTACATAATCTATAATAAGAGAAGTTATTTGGTTAACTTTGAATGTGGTCTCTAGAATGAATTTTATGTGTATTTATTTTTCATTGAATTCTATAGTCCTTGGATCTACCTTTTAGATACGTATAGACATTTTCTGTAAGCACAGTGAATATTTTTGTTTTGAAATGAGTATTTCTCTCATACCTATTAACTCTGTCATCGCCCATAAAGGTAGCTACTGCCAATATATAAATAAAAATTCATGACTGGAGTTATGAGGAATAGTCTGTGTTCCTCTGTTCTTATGTTGCAATGTAATAACTGAAAACAAGTATTAGGGTTAAAGGAATGCTAGGGTTAGAATGATGAGATCAGGAATACCAGGGAAGAGGAAAAACAGTCTGCAACTGTATGAAAAGTTCACCAGATGGGAGAATGGACTGGGCTTTGAACAAAACAACAAAGCCAGTGTTGGCAGGTTCTGCTTAGTATCCACATCCATCCCCAGGTATCACACTAAATTACCAGTAAGAAGGGCTCCTTGGAAAGTGTTATATAATCCAGAAAGGAGACCACTTACTTGAAACCAGGTAAGCAAGGAGTCAGATGTGTCAGACCAAGGAAAAATGCAAGTGTATTTTGGTAACTGCATCTCTTGATGGTCAGACTGCCCACTTGATGTTCAGTAATCTTGCAGTTACAGTTCATTTTTCCTAATATACTAAAACAAAGGCACCAAGGCAGCTATACACTCATATACACTAATAATACACGCCGCATCCTCAAAAGACTTGATATCATAGTATCACTTCTATTGGAATTTTGATATCCCTCCACTTTTGTAGAAACCATGGGAGGAAATGCCCTAAAATTTGAAAGATCCTGCCTAGCAAATTTGGAACAATGAAACCTCTTAAATATACTACTTGCCTCATAAAAATTCACAAAACTTTCTTTAAATTTCCAACACTATGAACCCACTATATTGCTCCCTACTCTGTTTAGAGTGTTGACTTTACTTAGTTTTGCTTCAGTTACTTTGCCAGATAAATGTCTATTGAAACTGTGATGTCTTTTGACTGAATTCTTTCCTTCAAAAAGACAAGAACCCAGAGACGCCTGCATAATCTGCACTAGATTAGTTCTTGGTCTATACAACCTCCATGTCACATCCAAAGGAAGTGTTAAAATATGCCCTTTCAGAGTATTTCCATGCTTTCATATCTGGCTTTGTATTATGAAAGTTTGATGTTTTAATTCAGTCTTTTTATTCCCAAACAATATCTTTCTTAGCTTTTGAATACCTGTCTTTTGATTGCTACGAAAATTTAATAGGCTTCTGATATATTTATCTTTGGTCAATTCCATGTGTCAAAGTCATCTCCACCATCTTTTTTTAGATAATTTTCAATTATGATACATTTTATTTCTTTCTTCCTAAATCTGAACCTTATTCTCTCAATTGGAATTCACCTGTAAGTCATTTGGAAAACCTTTAGACTGATCTTTGTGATTGGAATGAATAATTTGAAATGAGAAGTTTTATTCAGTAGATACATGTTCTTTCTAGATTTACTTCTTAACTATTTGGAATATAAGAGAGATGGGCCATTTCTCCCTGGGATATTCTGTTCTAATTTAGTTTATGCCAACTAAGGCCCAATGTCAAAGAAATGAGGTCAATAATATCAGAAATCAAGGAAATTCTGATGAGAACTGGATAAAGGAGTCTGAGAACAAATCTTGCCAAAATAGCAATGTGTTGTCAAGATACCTGACACCCTGGGCATAACTGTGTGGAAAGAAATTTATAAAATTTAGAGTGTTGGCCTCACATCCAATGGTTGTTAAGGGTCCTGGGTTACTTATGCCCCCAACCTCTCCAATCATTGTTTGAGAACTTTATCTAATCATATAATAAATTGTAAATATTTATTTATCTAAGGAGAAAGGGAGAAAATAAGTGATGTGGTTTAGATATATTCAAATATTTCCTCCCACTGATTCATGTGTTAAAATTCGATCTGCATTGTGAGCAATTTAAAAAGTAGAAACTTAATTCAACTATGGTGTTTAGAGATGAAACTTTCAGGAGGTAATTAGGATTCAATAATCAGTGTGGAAAGCCTATAAATGAATAATTTAAGGTGTTATATAGTTCAGTGGCAGAGCAATTTCTGGTAAGTATGAAGCCCTGACTTTCATCCTTATCACAGAAAATTTAGGACAAGGATGAACAAGAGGATCACACTCATTTCCCCTTCTTGTAATTCTTTCATAAATTGGCCCATGAACTCTAACATGAATGAAATATTTATGTTTTGTTTTCCAATCCAGTTCCCCTAGATCTAAAAAATTTAATAGAAATGTAGTCACAGCCTATCATCCAAGTTTAAATAGGAAAATTTATACTGACACTATCCCATATCATAAAGAGGATTTAGAAGTTAATAGTAGAAAAATGAGCAAAAATTGTAAAGGCATACCTAAAAGAGTACAGACAAATATTTAAAAGAGTGGGAAAATTCTTCTTTTTTAATTTGTTTTTATTGAATTTTTGTGTATTTTATACAGAATATCTCAAAGAGTCTTAATCATCTCTATACCCCGTCCCCACTGGCAGGCTCCCACAGCCCCGCCCACACACTGGAACCTATATACTCTGTCATCTCTATTAAGACCCAGTGTGTCAAGTCAGTGTCCCCAGACGTACCCCTGTGCAAGTTCATCTACTGAGGTCTACTCAGCTTATTTAGAGGCCCTCGCTTTAGGAAGATCAGATCTTCTCAGTTAACAGTAATCAGCTGCCAATGTTTCCTCAGCTAAGACTGGGGTCTGCTGTTCATTTCCCCAGTTCTATACTGGGATTTGTCTGCCTGAGTTTGCATGGGACTTGTGTATGATCATTGTCATAGACTCATATTAGCAGGGTCCCAGGATCTTGTAGGACTCTGTTTCCATATGAACATGTACCCCCTCCCTGACTCTTAAAATCTTTCTGCCCCCCCTCTTCTGCAATGGTCCCTGAGCCCTGGGTGGGTGAAGTTTAATATAGGAGTCCTGTTCATTGACCAGCAATTTGCAGACTCTTAATCTCTACTTTTTTTTTTTTTAACCATTTGTGTCCTATTGTGTTCCTGTCCCTTCTGCTGCATGAGAGATCTTCTTTAATGAGAATTGAGAGATTCATTAGTATGTTCTGCATTAGCCCTGTTCTATGTTCCATGAGCTATAGTTGTAGAGTTTGCATTGTAGATGTGTCACTGGGAAATTCATAGACAGTATCTGTATGTGACCAGTTGTGGTACTTGGTAATAGTCTCTAACTGGTACAAAATAAGCCTCTTTGATATTTCTCTGTAAACATAAGGATATGTATTTTCCACATAGCAAGAAATTAGTCTAGGGATGTGACAGTCTTGGGGTTTTCTCTAAGATCTATGACCACTCTAGCCCTGTGTATTTACTTATTTTTACAGTACCATACTTAAGTTTCCTCCTGTTGAGTGGGTTTTTAGTCCAATTAGGTAGCTGTTGATTGCCCCCAAGATAAAATGATAAAATTCTTATTGTAATACAATTCAGAGAAGTGTGACTAAAACTAAAAACGTTACACATGCCAGATAGCACTGATGAGGATATGAAGAAACAGCAGTTTCTTATAATAAGTTAGAAAAACTATACAAGTAGAAACTACTTTAGAAAAAAATTCGCTTTTTGGTTACAGTTGGAGCAACACACACTAGGCTTCACAAATCAGTTGCTTACATACTGACACCACAAATAAGATAATGTTTATATCTGGGGAATGGGGATGTTGACAGCTATTTTTGGAACTGGATAAAACAAAAAGGTGCTTGCTTCAACAATGATATTTTCTACCATAATTATATTTACTCAGTTTTATATGAGCATGCTAACTTTTCAAACAGAAATGATGACAAATACTGGAGCTGCACACAAAGAGAAGCTTATCTGTGTTTATTGCTACAATCCATGCAGCCAATGGACAATATCAAAATGTTTCTGTCATTACATACAGAAATATCTATTAATATTCAACATACTGAAGATAAAAAGCTTAAGAAATGGAATAATAAAGACCAATTATTTTCCTATATATTAAGAATATTGGTCAAAATACTACAGTAAACATCAGATTTTGATTGCAAAAAGTTATTGACATTTCCTTTAAAATTACACTGTGGGGTCTACTTAAGGAAATAAAGTTACTACATAGAAAATGAATCTAGGTAAATTATCTGCATTTTTGAGCTTAGAAAAACAGAAATATGTACTTGTATTAATTCCAATAAATAATATGTGAATTCATGGAGGAAATAATAAACTTTTAATGAAAAAATATCAAAAGTCCAAATAAACTGAATGATAATTTATCAAGTTGAACTATATGAAGCTGCTGTTTGGCAGGTCAATATTAGCAATTTCATATGGTTGAACCTAATATATCCCCAAAGAAATTAATATATCCACAAAGAGCACAGATATTATGAATTTGACATTTCTTTCAACTTTAATTTATATATTCATTTGTGGTTCAATCAAAACCCAACATAAAATAATTTTAATGTCTATAAATTTCCTAGAAAAGGTTGTTAATAATAAAAAGACAGAAATAAATTATATCAGAAATTATTATCAAGTTATAATATCCGAAGAATAATACTGGTATATAAGCAGGGAAAAAGAAGATAGTGCAATAACACATTGTGACATACATTCCCCAGTTCTGCCAGTCTTGATAAAACCCAAGTTAAAGGCTGGGGAGAAGGTTTAGTGTTTAAAATGTTTATTGTGCAAGTATAAAATGTGAGGTCATGTCTTCAACACTCATACCAAGTCTGGTTGTGGACACCTGTAACCCCAGTACTGGGGAATGGAAACAGGTAGGTTCTGGCTGCTCACTGGCAAACCAATCTGGCCAAAAATGGCCAGCTGCAGGTTTCGTGGAAGATGCTGTCTCAAAAAAGATAAGGTGCCTCATATTCTCTATACTTCAGCCAGTTGTGGTCTTCTGTGTTCATCACACTCTGTTTCATTCGGAAGCTTCATTGGTGAGAGATGAGGAATGCATTATTATTCTAACTCCAGTTCTGCTATGTTCACTGGGCCTTAGATATAGAGGTTCCATTGCAGCTGTTTCACTTAGGGCTAGGCATCTCTCAGACACCTATTCTCTGTATATGACTAGTTGTGGAATGCTGAAACAGTCTCCATTTTTATAAAAAGAAGCTTCATTGATGAGTGGTGATGGTATATTTGTCTGTAAATATAAGGATCCATATTAACATACAGTAGGAAATTTCATTTTTCTAGGGATATGACAGAGTTAGGGTTTTCTCTAGGATCTATGACCTATGTTTACAGTGCCCCCTGTTGAGGGGGCTTTCAGTCCAACTACAGAGCTCTTGAACACCCCTGGGATAAAAGCACCACCCCTGCACGGCAACAGTTTGTTGTGCCCATCATTGTGGTTATTAGGCTTCTGATCTGGTGTTGGATCATTGATTAATTTTCTGCCTTAGCAGTTTGCATAGTATCTTCTAGAACTATGAGAGCTAGTCTTCACAGAGGAGGTTTACTGGTCAGTTCCAGCTATTCCCATGTCTGAAACATGTCCTGTCTTCATCAATAGGGTCTAACTTTCAGGTTCTTAGAGGTAATCAGGGGCTGTGGCAATAGCATCTGTTATCTTGGAAGTCTCTTGGACTACCTTGACCAACAACTCAAAGGGGAGTTTCTCCTGTCTGGCACTGTGTTTGTTGTTATATAGCCTTCAAGCATACACATATACTCATTTTTAGATATTGTATGTGTATTTTTTTTTTCAGTAGGTTTTTGAGCTAATGGCTCAAGGACCATTGTGGAAGAGAGAGCAGAAAGATTGTAAGAGCCAGAGTTGGTACTGGAATGCAAAGAAACAGATTATTTCAGGAGTCTGGGAACTTGCTCATATGAACTTTATAGCAATGGTGACAGCATCCACAAGAGCCATTCAAACTCAATCAGACAAAAATCCTTCATAGAACTAGGGAAATGGGCAGCAAGCCCCAATCTTAGCCAATGAACGATTGGCAGCTGCTAACTACTGCTGAGTGAGGGAGACTTGACCATTTTAAGGAAGGGACTCTAGATAAGGAAAGCAGGCTAGACTCCAGTAGATGAGCTTGCATTGAGAGACATCTGAGTACACAAAATCCAGTGTGGGGAGTGCTATACAGGTCCAAATGGAAGAGAAGTTTTACAAAACATATACTTTTTTTTTACAAAAATATATACACTGTGAAAAAATGTTAAAGTGTAGATGCAGTTGAAGAAGACATGCTGATGTCAACCTGAGGCCTTTACATTCACCTGCATGGGTGAAGGATTCCATACAGGCACCCACACATATACCATACACACACGCACACACACACGCACACACACAAAGGAAAAAATCAAAAGAATCCAAGTTGATTCTATAAATTGATTGTGGAAGATTAGACTGCTTAATGAAGGGTACTTGGAAAATCATCTATGCAAGAAAGAAATGGATCCTTTCCTTCACATTATATACGAAAATTAAATATAGGTAAGAAAATACGAAAATGTTAGTAATGAAGTTTATTGCTTTAAGAAGTCATTAGAAGAAAATGATATTGATGACATTAAAATAGGAAAGAAATTGTTGAAGAAGATATAAAGCTGGATCTGCTGATACAGGGCTATATTTCATGTTACTCATAAAGATGAGGTAAGAAGAGTTCAAATTCAAGGGCAGAATTAATTTAATATCAGCTTGGTCAACTTAGACCCTGTCTTAAAATGAAAAGGAAATACAAGCTGATGATATGGTTCAGTACTTGCCTAGAATGCAGGTGGTTATAGGTTCAATGTACAAGACTGGGTGAAGAAAGCATAATCCATAAAGAAATAAATTGGTAAATAAAAACTAAATAAATTAGTTTTTAGTTTATTTTACATTATGTGTGTATGTGTATAAGGGCAGTCTTGCACATGTACATGCAGGTTCCCAACAGCTCAGAAGACGATGTCAAATCCTCTGGATCTAGGAGGTTAAGAGTAGATGTACTTGGTTGCTGGGAGCAGAATTCAGGTCCTCTGTAGGAATAGTACACACTCTTAACCACTTAACCACCTCTTCAACCCTACTTTAAATTTTTCTATCATGAAAGGCAAAATAATTTCAATTCAAAGTCAGATTTTATCACATAAAATACAAACAGATACAGAAGAAACCAAGCATTCTTAAAATTGGAAAAAAAATCAAATAACTAATAAATGCATTTTATATGAAAGAGACAGACACAACAATATAACATATAGAAATGTGATGGTTACTTAATTTTGTCTGAATATGAAAAATGCTAACTGAAGACTGCTTAATTATCATCAGCAGTATTCAGACTTACAGAGTATCAAATGCTCATCTTGATGATGGCTTTGAATATGATGCAATGGGAATTATCACACAGTGGGTGAGAGTGTAAATTGGGAAATCACATTGCAGATAAATTTAAATTTGATGAGGCTTAAAATGTTAGCCTTATGGTCTAGAAAATTCTTTCCTAAAGAATGTGCAAATATGTAAAAGGATATTAAAAGGAGTTACCTTATAACAGGGGGACATTGCCCCTACAAGACACCATAAGCTAGCAAAGTAAAAGTACAAAGCTAGGAATGGATTCCCTCTTTGAAAGTGTTGAGTAGGAGTTCCATAGACCCTCCAACACTACTGGTCATTGCCCTTACTCTTGGTTATCCACCAGAACTTCATGGGAAGACTCTTTTGCTGAACACACTACGTTTATGAACTGTAGAACATGAAGGAGAAATCAAGCTGATGCTGACTTCTAGACCACATCTCTGCTGGCTAGAAGGTGCTTTGCATGCTACATGAAGGGAAATTAATCATCAATAATTTCTTCCTTATCTCTAATTTTTAGGTTATGCCTGTCTTGGAGGCTAATATTTTATGAAAAATATTCATTGATAATTATGCCAGTATGGAAGTAAGACACTTTTTTATCCTCTCCTACTTACCATATTTAATTTGATTGGTTTAGGGAAAAAAGAAATTCTCACATACTTCAGAAAATACTTTTATTCAGATATACTTTTATTTTTATGTGAGATGTGACTTGCTTCATAATTCACTATTTATTAAATTTAATTTTCATGTTTTGTTATGATTCAAATTTGATTGCTATAATTCTAAATAGTATTAAATTACTTTAACTATTGTTGGCTGAGTATATTAATGTAATGTATTATTATTTGAAAGTCCATATTAAATTTAAAGCTCTATTTCTTAGTTAAATTTTCAACTAAATTAAACTAACAATTTTGACCACTTGGGAGTATAAGAAAACATAGTTAATAAAATAAGATGTTAAAAATTTGGCATAGGAGATCTGCCTTTGGTAGGCTAAGGCTGAGATCCTAGCAGACAACCTGAGAGAGTGGGTTCAGACCTCCATCATGGTAGTAGCTGGGAGGTTAGTAGACCGCCAGAGAATGCCAGATTCTGGCCTCCCTCTGGCCTCCAACTACCAGAGGGCCTGAGAACCCAGGAGACAGCCTGACAGCCTCCAGATCCTGCCTCCACATGGTGGTAAGCTTCCCCAAATCACGCCATACCATCCCCCTACCTGGGATTTTTGTGAGGCCCCTCCCAAAACCCAGGGAAGATATGCCTTTGGTAGGCTAAGGCTGGGATTTCAACAGACCACCAGAGAATGCTGAGTTCTGGCTCCCCTTTGGCCTCTCTCTGGCATAGGGTTGACAACACACAGGACTGCCTGGATCCTGCCTCCGTGTGGTGAAGGAAGCCTGAGTGTACCTGACTGGAACCTGAATTAGGCTTCTGTTGGTACCCCTGAATAGCTGATCTGAATCCAAATTAAACCTGAGAGAACCTGAACCCTGTACCAACCAGCTTTACATAACCAATAAAGAAAGGATCTAGGCATCCGGATAACAAACAGAAGCATACTTCAACTTAATTCTCATATCAGAATCATAAACAACAAAAGAAATGCACATGCCAAAACCACAATGTAAAGAATAATAAAATGGTAAGCCAAATCACTATATCCCTAGCAAAGCCCACCAATCTTATAGAAGAGTTCTACAAGGGAAACCCTCTAGAGATAACGCAGGACACTGAATTTAAAAGAATAGTCATAAACACGATCAAGG
>NW_008333887.1:292337-335687 GCF_000622305.1 Nannospalax galili | reverse complement strand
ACAGGGGAAAGCCTTACCTTTAGATTGAATGAAATGGAAAACAGAATATCAACACTGGAGGATAAAGTTGAAGAATTAGACCACTCAAGCAAAGATTATGGAAAATTAAAAAAAAAAAAAAAAGGAATGGAATATGCCAGTGATGTGGGACACCATGAAAAGACTAAATCTACAGATCATAGGAATAGAGGAAGGAGAAGAATTTCAGGTTAATGGTGTTGACCAGATCTTAAACAGGATCATAGAAGAGAATGTCCCAAAATTAAGGAAAGACAACCCCATACAAATACAGGAAGCACGTAAAACACCAAATAGGATCAGAAAAGAAACTCCCTATGACATATCGCAGTAAAAACACCAAATGTAGAGAACAAAGAGAGAATACTGAAAGCAGTAAAAGAAAAAAAAACAAGCCACATACAAAGGAAAGCCCAACAGAATTACACCTGACTTATAATGCAAACTATGAAAGCCAGAAGAGCCTGGACCAAGGTATTTCCAGTTCTACATGAAATTAGATGCCAGCCAAGAATACTATACACAGCAAAAATGTCTATTATACTTGAGGAGGAAAGAAAAATATTCCACGAAACGAATAGCCTGAAACAATACATGTCCACAAAAACAGCCCTCCAAATAATACTTGAACCAATACCAAGAGCAGAGAGAGAAACAACTATACCCTATGGGTAATGAATGAAAATAAACAAAGATATAATCTAGGAAATACAAAATTACACAGAGAACACAAACAGCAATCAAAATGTTGGAAACTAATACATACCTTTCAATAATAACCTTAAATATCAATGGACTGAACTCCCCAGTCAAAAGATACAGGCTAAGTGAATGGATTAAGAATCAAAATCTATCTCTTTCCTGTCTGCAAAAAATCCATCTCACCTTCAAGGACAGGCACTACCTTAAGGTAAAAGGATGGAAAAGAATATTCCAAGCACATGGAACTAAGAAACAAGCAGGGGTTGGAATTCTAATATCTAAAAAAATGGACTTCTAAGTAAAACTAATCAGAAGAGATAAGGGGAACACTTCATTCTGATCAAAGGAACAGTTAACCAAGAAGATATTACAATCCTTAACATATATGCACCAAATTCTGGTGCACCTAAATTCATAAAAACAACACTACAGGACTTTAAGGCACAGACTACCCTCAGCTCAGTATTATTAGGGGACTTCAATACCCCACTGTCTCCATTAGACAGGTCAACTGGACAAAGAATAAACAGAGAGACATCTGAATTAAATGATACCATACATCATATGGACCTAACAAACATCTTTCAATTATTCCACCCAAACACCAAAGAATAGTTTCTACTCAGCACCTCATGGAAGTTTTTCAAAGACTGACCGCATACTGGGACAGAAAACAAATGTCAATGAATACAAAATGTATTGAAATAATTCCATGCATTCTATCGGACCACAAAGCAATAAAGCTCAAAATCAACACTGGACAAAACCCTAGTCACTACATGAACACCTGGTGATTGAACAACACACTCCTAAATAAAGAATGGGTCAAAGGAAAAATTAATAAAGAAATAAAAGAATTTCCGGAATTCAATGAAAAGGACAATACAACACAACAAAACCTCTGGGACAAATTAAAAACAGTCCTAAGAAGGAAGTTTATAGCTCGAAGTGCCCATATTAAAAAATTGGAGTGAGCCCAAATAAATGACCTAACACTGTGACTCAAGACACTGGAAAGGCAAAAACAAATGAAGCCCAAACCCAGCAGAAGAGAAGAAATAACAAAAATCAGAGCAGAAATTAATGAAATAGAAACAAAGAAAACAGTACAAAGAATCAATGAATCTAAGAACTGGTTTTTTGAAAATCTAAACAAGATAGGTAGAGGCTTAGCCAAGTTAACCAAAAGAAAGAATGAGCAAATCCAAATCAACAAAATCAGAGATGAAAGGGGAAACATCACAACAGACACCCATAAGATCCAAACCGTTGTAAGGGAGTATTTTAAAAACCTATATGCTACTAAATCTGAGGGTCTAAAAGAAATGGATGAATATCTGAAATCATGGGAAGCTCCAAAGTTAAACCAGGAAGAGATCAACAGTTTAAACAGACCCATAACATATAAGGAATTTGAAATAGTAATACAAAGACTCTCAACTAAAAAAAGCCCAGGCTCAGATGGATTTACAGCAGAATTCTACCAGACATTTAAAGAAGACCTATATCCAATACTACTTAATTTATTCAAAAAGAAAGAAATGGAGGGAGAACTTCAAAATTCCTTCTATGAAGCCAGCATCACTCTAATACAGCCTGGTCTACATAGTGAGTTCCAGGACAGCTGGGGCTATAGGGAGACCCTGTCTCAAAAAGACAAAAAAAGAAAAAAAGAAAACTATAGACTTGCAAACCATATGCAGACACAGATCAAAAAGATCATTCACCATGATCAAGTAGGCTTTATCCCAGAGATGCAGGGATGATTCAATATACACAAGTCAATAAACATCATTAATCACATAAATGAGCTCAAAGACAAAAAGCACATTGTCATCTCAATAGATGCAGAAAAGACTTTTGACAAAATTCAGCATTCATTTATGTTCAAAGTCCTAGAGGGAATTGGACTGGAGGGAACATACCTCAGCATAATTATAGCTATATGCAACAAACCCAAGCCAATATCATTCTAAATGGAGAAAAACTGGAAGCATTCCCATTAAAATCAGGAACCAGACAAGGATGTCCAATATCTCCACTCATTTTCAGCATAGTACTTGAAACTCTTGCTAGAGCAATAAAACAGGAGAAGGAAATTAAAGAAGTACTAATTGGAGAAGAAGAGATCAAACTATCACTTTCTGTTGATGATGTGATACTATAACTAAGAGATCCCAAAAGTTCTACAAAAAAACTCCTAGACCTTATCAACACTTTCAGTATAGTGGCAGGTTATAAAATTAATCTACAAAAATCAGTATCCATTTTATATATCAATAATAAACAATTGGAAAAAGAGTACAGGGGAATGACCCCATTCACAATTACTGCAAAAAAATTAAAATATCTTGGAATAAATCTGATGAAAGACACCAAAGATCTCTACATTAAAATTTTAAATCATTAAAGAAAGAAATTGAGGAACACACAGGAGATGGAAGGACCTCCCATGTTCATGGATTGGAAGAATTAATGTTGTGAAAACGACCATCTTACCAAAAGCAATATATAGATTCAATGCAATCCCAATCAAAATCCCCATGACATACTTCGCAGAATTAGAAAAAATCAATCCTGAAATTCATATGGAGGCACAAAAGACGCGGGATAGCCAAAACAACCCTGAGCACAAAGAGCAATGCTGCGGGGGGGGGGTTTACTATACCAGATCTCAAAGCATACTACAGAGCCAAACTCATACAAACAGCATGCTACTGGTGCAAAAGCAGGCACATAGATCAATGGAACATCATTGAAGACCCAAACCTGAGTACACGCAATTTCAGCCACTTGATATTTGACAAGGGTGCCAAGAACACACAATGGAGGAAAGACAGCATCTTCAACAAATCGTGCTGGCAAAACTGGATCTCCATCTGTAGAAGAATGAAACTAGATCCTTATTTTTCATCTTGCACAAAAGTCAACTCCAGATGTATCAAAGACCTCAATGTGAAACTGGAAACTCTGAAAGTATTAGAAGAAAATATTGGCCGTAACTTACAGAATATAGATGTAGGAAAGGATTTCCTAAATCTGACCGAAGTTATTCAGGAATTAAGGTCAGCAACCAACAAATGGGACCTCATTAAACTAAAAAATTTCTGTACAGCAAAAGAAACAATCAAAAAAGTGAAATGAAAACCCACAGAATGGGAAAATATCTTCACCAGTGACACATCAGACAGAGGTTTAACATACAGAATACATAAACAACTCAACAAACAAAGCAGCAAGAAACCAAATGATCCAATTAAAAGATGGGCTTAAGATCTAAACAGAGTGTTCTCAAAGAAAGAAATAAAGATGGCTAAGAAAAATCTCAAAAAGTGTTCAACATTGTTAGTAATTAGGGAAATTCAAATTAAAACCACTTTAAGTTTTCACCTTACCCCAATCAGACTGGCTAGGATCAAGAGAACAAATGATACCAAATGCTTGCAAGGATGTGGAGAAAGGGGAGCACTCATTCACTGCTGGTGGGATTGCAAACTCATGCAACCTCTATGGAAAACAGTGGGGAGAACTCTTAAAAAACTAAAAATGAACCTACCATATGGCCCAGTTATACCACTACTTGACACATACCCAAAGGACTCATCCTATTTGTAGAGACACTTGCACAACCATGTTTGTTGCTGCTCTTTTCACAATGCTAAGAGACGGAAGCAATGTAAGTGTCCCTCAACTGACGAGTGGTAACAAAAATGTGGTATATTTACATAATGGAGTTCTGGTCAGGAGTAAAGAAAGTTGAAGCAATGAAATTCTCAGGTAAATGGATGGATCTAGAAACTGTTATACTAAGTAAAGTAACACAGACTCAGAAAAACAAATGATGTATGTTCTCCTACATATGTGACTCCTTGCACCAAATCCTTTTTAATTCCAGGTGCTTTTAATAAGATGATGCTATACAGCTGTCCCTTCTGCATGAAATAACTTCCATCATCATGATTTCACCTGAGCCTGATGGCTAAACATAGTCACAATTGGTTTTGCCCACAGTTGTGCTCATTCAGCAGGGTCACTGGACCCTCACCTGAGTTATCCAGCCACTCTTCCCAGCCAACTACTCCAGCCTTGGAAGACAAAAGAAAAATGAGCAAGAATCCAATAGAGGGATTCTTTTGGAAGTCCTTGTCAAGAAACTCTAATGGACTCTCATATGAACATTTGAATATTGCCCTGTTATGACTTTTTTTCTAGTTCCCTGTCTAGAACTTGTAATGCTAATTACTCTTTCATTTACTTCTCCTTCACATCTCCTATTCATGATTCAAGGACTTTCTTCTTCCCTTAGAGACAAGAGTTATGCAATTTGGGAGTCTTTTAGATAGACCCACTGAAGGGGTACTCCAATTGCCTCACCCTGCGTCCCTGTTCAGCATGGAAAAAGCCAGAGCGGTCGGCATCCCTATTCCCAATTTGGGTAACCTTTTCAGAGGATGGTGTGATAAGAATAAGAGGTAGAAACTGGCTAGGCAGTTAGGGTAAAAATATTCCAAAGAAATAAGCCAGTTTCTTTGCTAAAAGAACACATACTGTGTTCCAAAGGCCAACAATGTCCAAAGTATTTGGGAGCTTGTATGTAATCCTTAAAAGGTTTTAGGGTTATCTCTTCAGAGGGGGGAATGTTGGAGGGGAGGGAGGGGTCATGGATTTGATCAAAACATCTTGTATACATGTACGAAATTCTTGATAATTTTTTATAAAAATTAAAAAAAAAACTTTGGTAGAGGACTTTTTAATGTTCTGTTGGAAACTGGGGTATTGGTTATACTTGAATGCCTGATGGCAGAGATTCTGTCACGGATTAGCCAAGAATAATAGACAACATCTCAACTGGTGGGAAATAAGGATTTTGTTTCAGAGATCTTATTCTAGCATTAGTGGGGCCTTATGGCATGTAGACTTACCTTTGCCTCTCTATCATAAGTTCTGAGGAAACACTCTACCTTTTTTTGGTATAGAAGTTCAGACATACATTAGTTATGTCTCACAATTAAGTTGCAAATTGCATTTTGAGCAGACTTGAAGTGAAGAAAAAAATGCCTTATCCTCATTTCTTCTTATCTAAACAACTCCCTCAGAAATATATTTATATCTTTCTACTTTAGGCTATTTAACATTTTAAAAAAAAATAGAAGAAAACAGTAGTGTGAGGAAGAGAAATCCAAAAGGGAAACTATTGTAAAAGACAGAAAGAGCAACAAGAAAAGAACAAAGAAAAGAAAAAAAAACATAAAAAATGTTTGCTCAACTTGTTGATGACAATTGTCAGAACTTCCAGAGGATGTAAAACAAAAGCATAACAAACCATTTGCTATTGCTTTTGCTATTTCTCACTGGCCCCAACCTAGATGCCTGAGACGAATCTTCTAGATGAACATCCACGTGTGTCAGATCACCCAGCGGCTTCTGCTGTTCTTTTAAAGGGTGATAATTGTACTTTTTAAGGCAGCAGACTACAGTTTTAATTAAATTCTAATCTAAAATGCAGAATCCCAAAACATCTTACACAGCAGACTTTTTGAAAATGGAATCTTATTATACAGTGTGATCTCAGTCCAATTAACATTGAAAAGTGATATTATTTTAGTCAACATTTTCCATCTGTCTGAATAAGAATATGGCTGCAGTTGTGTGTATGTGTATATAAATATCTGTGTGAGTATTTGACATCATCTCAGCAAAGCATTGGATTACTAAAGATAAAAAAAGAAGAGTTTAGATCATGTATATTTGAAAAGTCCTCTAGGAAAAAGAAAATAGTTTATTGGATAAAGCTAACACCTTCCCATGTATGGGAACAGCATAGAATGCTGTATTCAGGGCTAGAATTGAGATCCCTAGTTAACTGCTTGTTAGGAATCATGACAGACCAGTAAACTATATTAATTTCTATTATTGACATGGTATATTATAGATTATGTACTGGAACATGGATAAACTAACCATCAGGACATTTACCGGCTTGACAGAGGTGTTTTTTAACTTCTGCTTTTATGGTTCTGAAGGCTTAAAAATCTTGTCCCAATGGTTATAACAATCAGAAAGTGAAATGATTTCCTAAGATGCTACAAGAGCAACTGCTGTGATAGCTGCCAGATTCAAACAGTTGTCCCTTGGTATCCATAAGGAATTGGCTCCCTTCATATATCAAAATCTTTGAATTTTTTTATATAAGTAGCCCCAGCTGGCCTGGAACTTACTACATAGACCAGACTGGCCTCCATCTCACAGAAATCCATCTGCCTCTGCATCCTGAGCACTGGGATTAAAGGCATGTGCCATCCCACCTGACTAAAAACCCATGAATATTTAACTTCCTTTTATTAAACCACATAATAGCTGTGCATTACTTATGCACATCCTCCTATGAACTTTAAATCATTTGTTTATTTATATTATCTATAATAATACCAATGTTATAAAAACAGCTGTTGCACTATTCTTTATGACTAGACAATGCTGTACATGTTTAGTACAGATGCAATTACTTTCCAGATGTTTTCAATCCAAAGTTCTTTGAATCCATGGATGCAGAACACAATAATCCAGTGGGCCACCTGTACTTATACAATAAGATTGTTTGGAAATACAAATCTGTGCTGGAATGTTCCAACTGCCAAGATGAAAGTAAATAACTTTTAAAAAGTTTAGATAGTAAGAATGCTAATAGATTTTCATTTTCTGACTCTTAAATCTCATCAAATAAAAAGAAAAGAGAAAGGAAGAGCCCAGAGAAAATTATTTAAAAATATCACCACATTTCATTTGATGGTGAACTTTGGGAGAGTATCTATTAATCTGTTCGTTAAGTTTTATGAACAGTTGATTGACTTTTAGGTTTCAACTGCAATTGTTTTTGTCTACAGCCCCAAACTACAGAATACAATTCAGAGATACTTGCACTCATACTACTGAAATAAAGGTTTCTTGAAAAGTAAGATTCTGGCTTTGATGCTGACCACTTACAGTTCTCATCTCAAGCATGCAAGCTTTGTTGACCCCGCCCCATACCTGAGAATCCAATAGGAAAATTCTTCTTTGAAACCAAACCCTCTCTCAAGTCAGCATGTGGGATTCTCATCACAGCCTCATTGACTGCTCACCATAAAAACCCTGTTCTCTATGGCTCCCTCCAGTTATTCCTGAAAATTATTTAGGATCTCTGCTCTTCCCAGGGGTCCATGAGGGAAGCGATAAGTCAATTCACACTTGCTTATGGTATATGTGGAAGTACAAATTTATACAAACTAAACTTAGGGTCATTCCGTCCCTTTATGGTGAGCTGAACACTATTTTATGTAAGTTGAATGTCATATGTTCTATTTGATTATATTTCACTGAAAATAGCATTGTTCACTCTGCACTGATTTTACAAACCACTAATTGGTTGTAGATGCATTTGAAAATTCTATTTCATGACAAATAAAACATCTGTAACTCAGTTCCAGGGGCTCTGATGCTCTCTTCTGTCATCTTCAGACACTGAAAAACATAGGTACACTTACATACATGTTACATACATGTGACATAACACTCATACACATAAAATAAATAAATTTTAAAAGTTTAAAAAATTTTAAATGTAACAGTGAGAGTTCATATGTATCGGAAACCCAGCTTCTCCTTTTATATTAGAACGGTGCATTTGTGATAGACTTTATTAGAAGTCATGAACCAATATTGGCAATGTTATCATTAGCTAAAGTCCATATTTAATAACACTTTTTTAACTTTTAACTAAAATTTTTCCTCTGTCCCATGAGTCTACCTAGGGACTACATTGTATTTAGTAGCCTTGTCTCCTTAGGTTTTTGTGTGACTATGATACATTTGCATTTGTTGTGAATTATTCTGTAGAATGCTCTTAATTGGCATTATTAGGTTATTTTCTTCATGATTAGATAGAAGTTTTAAGTTTTTGAGAAGTAAAGTTCTGTTTCATTGCATCCTAGCAGGTGGACATATTACCGAGATGACCAGTTACTATTAATCATAACTTTCAAGTTAACCTGGTCTGGTACTTGTTTGTCAGTTTCTCCATTATAAGATCACCCTTCTTCATGAAAAGCATAGTGTAGTCAACAGACAGGGCATTGTGTTCATAAGCATAAGTATCTCAAAACTCATGGAATTCTATTGCACAGAAAATAGGTATATTCTTACCCATTTGCATATTGATTCAATTGTCATTTCTACGAGTATGAACACATCTGAGTTTACTTCATCTTTCATTTTATAATCCAACAAAAATGTACACACTATTCTACTAAGCTTGATTCAACCTAGGCTCTCATATCCTTTAGTCAAAGAGTCAGAGATTAGGTATCTATATTAGTAACAGACTATCACTTAGCTTTCTATTTTGTTCAGATTATTTCAGTTTATTCTTTTATCCAAACCTCAGTATTTTGAATATTGCAGTTTTTAAAATTGATATTCTTTCAGTTATGTTTTAGTTGTAAGTATACTGGGACACACCTCCCTGTTGTATGTTGGTCCACAGAAATGGTTCTCATAGAAGGGTGGAGGCCAAAGAAGGGAAGGTAACTGAGCAAGATATAACTGTAATTTTATAGTAAGTCTTGAAATGGATGATGAATTCATGGTGTGAGTCCATCAACTCTGGGTTTCCTCTTCACTATTTTGTCTACTGCTTTGTGTCTCTGAATTCTCTGTAGAAGCTTTAGGCATTGGTTTTCAATATCACAAATAGTTTGCTTGAATTTTAATTAAGAGCAAGATGATCTACAGACTGAGTTGGAAAGAATGAAAATGTTGTAGTAATTAGTCTTCCAATCAATAAATATCTTTCTATTTAGATCTTTGATCAAATAGTCAAAGTATTGCAGTTAATATAAGGGATCCAGTACTTGTATTGTTACATTTATATATTTCATCTTTGATGCCATTATATTTGTTAATATATTTTAATTTCAAATTTTATTTGTTCATTGGAAGAACAAAGAAGAGATATGCAATTATTATATCCTGTAATTATTAGTATTATATTATGCAATTATTATATCCTGATATTATTATTATATCCTGTAATTATTAGTCAGTTAATATGCAAAGAGATTTTTGCATATTAACTTATTTATCCTCTTATAGTGTATTATATGTTGATAAGTGCCAGGAAAATGTTACAGATTCTTGTACATTTTCACAGAGAGAAGAGATACAATGTGTGAATAGTTTTGTTTGTTAGCATATCAACATTCATTACTTTTCTTGTTGCTCGACAAAATATACAACAAAAGCAACTTAAGGAAGGAAGGGTTTATGGTTTGAGAAGGGATGCAGTCCATCATGATGGGATGGCAGACTGGTGAGAGTATGTGGTGGCTGGTCACATTGCATTTGCAGTTAGAAAGCAGAGAGGGATGGATGATGGTGCTCAGCTCACTGTCATCTTTCCCACATCTTATTCGGTTCAGGATTCCAGCCTATAAAGATGGTACTATGTACATTCTGGATGAGTCCGGCCTCCTCAGACAAACCTTCTGGAAAGGCCCTCACAGACATGCACATATGTGAGTCACCTAGATGATTCTAAAATCCAGTCAAGTTGACAATGAAGATCAGTCACTATAATATCTTAGCTATAGTTGTATGATTCTTATTCCAGATAGATTGTAGTAGAAATGTGCCCCACCACTTTACAGGAAAGTTATTTCTGTTTGCATTTTGACAACCTTATTTTTAAACTATTTATATTTGAAGTGCTTATTGATCTATTTATAGTTATTATGTTTTCAATCTGCTTCACACATTTATTATTTCTACTTTTCTGCTTTCTCTAGTTATGCTATTGTTTTGAATAATTGCATTTAGTCTCCTGTCTTAGCAAATAAAATATATCTTTTAATTTTGTTTCAGTGTTTACTAGAGTTTCCAACATATTTGCTACGTAAGTTTTCAAATTACACTGCAACACTTTACAGGTAGTTTAAATATCATAAAAAGGAGTTTTTACATTTTTTCCTACTTCTCTTATGGCATTACTGCATTTAAATTACCTGATAAGGTGTAATCATCTAAAACATTGATAGCATTATTACTTTAAAATAAGGTCTTTTATAAATTTTAATTTTTATTTTTTAATTTATCATTTTCAATTTCCCTGAAGCACTACCTTAAATTTTTTAATGTTTCATTATTTTTAATTATGTTTATATGGGTGGATATCTGCATATAAGTGCAGATACCCACAGAGGCCAGATGGAGGCATTGGGAGCAGGAGTTTAGGGAAACCACAATGTGGACCCATGCAAGAGCAGTAAACTCCCTTAAGCCTGAGCCATCTCTCTAACCCCAGTAATCACTTGTTTTAGCAATTCCCTGTTTGACAAATTTACTGTCAAGTGTTTCTCCATTTGAGAAAATGTTTGTTTTTTTCCAGCCAAATGATGCTTTTCAAGATTGTAGAATTATTTGTGATTTTCTTCTATTGTTTCTTTCTTCACCTCCAGATTAAATACGTTTCCCAACTTATTTTTCAATTCAGCGTTTCTGTTGAAAATCCTGTAATTATTAGTCAGTTATAGGCACTCAAGTCCTTATCCACCACACATAAGTCAAGTTTTTAAAATTTTTTTTCCTTTAGCTTTTGCTCTATACAATTTGATATACATTTTTCTTGTTTGATGTTCTATGAGATTATATGATTTGTGGTTTTAAGGTTTTCATGTTTTTCCAATAATTATTAACTTTGAATATTTCTTATGCTCCATTATGCTTTATTTTTCTTCTAGTATGCTCTCTGCTACATGTGCTAACCTTGAAGTTGCTCAGTTTGAGGACATTGTTTCTTTTCTATTATCTTTTTGATTTTACACTCTTCTCTCTGCATCTTGGTTGAAACAGTTTCTAACGAAATTTTTTCAACTGACAGATCCTTTCAGTTGTGGTGAGCCTTTTTCATGTGTCCACTGCTGTTAGAAGCTATTTCCTTTTTAGTGTTTATTTTTGGTACTCTCTCAGAATTGCTATGTCTGTCCCCACTTACATTGCTCATTGATTCACATTTGGCAGCCCCTAGCATATTTTAAAATATTTTATTTATTATATATATTTTAAAATATTTTATTATTTTTATTTTATGTGTATGAGTATATTGCCTGCATGTATATGAGTGCACACGTGTTGTGCAATGATGTGGAGGTCAGAAGAGGGCTTCAGATTCCCTTGGAACTGGAGTTAAGAAAGGTTCAGAGCCGCCATGTGGGTGCTGGGAATTGAATCAGGGTCCTCTGCAAGAGCAGTCAGTGCTCTTAACCGCTGAGCCATTTTTTTTCCAGAACCCACAAGCATATTATTTATTATATTTTTATTTTATTTTATGTGTATAAGTGTATTGCCTGTATGTAGGTAATGACACCCATGTCATGCAATGCCCGTGGAGGAAAGAAGAGGCCATCGGATCCCCTGGGACTGGAGTTATGGACAGTTGTTAGCTGCCACGTGGGTGCTGGGATTTGAAACCAGGTCTTCTGCAAGAACAGCCAGTGTTCTTAACCACTGAGCCATTTCTCCAGCCCCACCCCAGGCATATTATTTATAATTATTTTAAACTAACGTTGTGGTATTTCAGTATCTGTTATCATTACTCTCTATAATGTGGTACATGCCTTATCTTTTCCCTTTTGGCTGCTGCTGCCCTTAATTTTGCTTCTCTTCCTTTCCAATTCCTTTGTCTTTTAGTGGTGTCTTTTTATTTTCTGTGAAATATGAAGTACTAAGACTCAGAAAAATTGGCTGCTAGTGTGAGACTTTTAGGTCAGTATCGCTAAGACCTGGACTACTTAATGCTGGCTTTGGCTGTCTCTTCCCTAGAATAGCTTCCTGATAAAATTCGTCTTATTTCTGTTTAGCATTCCTTGTTTCTTTACATTCTATAGTGTGGTTGAAGTTGTGGGAGTTACAAGGTGGGAAGCATTCTATAGCCTTGTCAGATCTATAGCTTAGTAGGATGATTTATAGTTTAGTAGGTCTATGTCCATCATCTTTGATCTTAGCAGGTGCTTCTCCAGTGATAGAACTTAATTTCTCCCACCCTCATGTGAGACAAAAAGTCTAGGACTTAGTAGAGACTGTAACATGTTCTTCCCTTAGGTAGAATAAATTTCTGATAATACTTTTTTAACCTAGGGAGCAGATATATTTATGAAAATCCCAATAGCCATATTTCACAATGATTACTCTTTTCAGTGTCAGAGACATGGTTATATCTTTCTTCTGTCTTCAACGTAGAATTCAGAATTCCTAGAGGTAAAAAAAAATAAATGTGGAAGGTTTATAAGAGTGTAACCCCAGAAGTGCTTTATTATCGCACTCAGTCTCCCAAAGTTTTTCAAAGTTAACAGTAGAAGTGAATTCACTTATACCTAGCACCTTCTGCTCCAGGCTTACAAATCTTGGCTGCCTCTTGTGATTCTTCTGTTTGTTACTTTCCCTGTTACTTCTGTTCTTATATGGGTTCAACAGAAATTGCTAATGTTCAGATTGTCAGTTGTACAAAGAAGAGAAACTATTTCACTTTTTTAAAAATATTAGTAAGCATTTTAAATTTTAAATAAATTTAGACTTGGAGAAAAGTTACAAGTGGATTCATCAAATATCTTATTAGTAGACAGCATGGACAATTACCTCTGAGCACATAAGTATATATTCTATAATAGTCAAGACATTCTCATCCATAGCAACAACACCAATCCAATTCATGAAATGAATAAGAAATGTTATTGTGTAATTTTCATACTTTACTGAAATTTCATTTGTGCCAAACATATTCTTTATAGCAGCAATAATTACTATTTTAATGAATATGACAAAGAATTCTGGGCAAAGATCAAAGCCAGAGCGACACATGGCATTTAGCTGGTACTACTCCTTAGTCTTTTTAATTCCAGAGTGCTTGTTTTTTCTTTCATGTACTTGATAGTTTTGATGAATATAGATCTTTTATTTTATATACTAAATTAAATTTTTCTGATATATTCTAATATTTTAATGTAAGTCATACATTTTTAAATTTATTTTTATTTTATTTGTATGAGTATATTGCCTGCATATGTGTAAGTGCACCATGCCATGCAATACCCATGGAGGACAAAAGAGAGTATTGGATCACCTGGAACTGGAGTTAAGGATGCTTGTTAGTCACCATGTACATGTTGGGATTCAAACCCAGACCTTCTGCAAGAACAAGCAGTGCTCTTAACCGCTGAGGTACCTCTCCAGCCCCACAAGTCCTACATTTTCAACAGAAAAAGTAAAGAGGATGTGTTATGTTGGGTTTAGTATACCTCAGGAAGCACAGGATGCTTATTTGCCATATTAATTGAAAAAGTAAGTTCCATCTTACAATTAAGGTAGGATTTAATGAGTATCTGGAAGCATAGTCACTGTTTCATGTTCCTATTAATAAGGACCTTATCAGTTGATACAGAATGTAACCTGCTTCTCATCAAATTTCATCCTTTAGATTAAAAACTATTGATAATTCTTTTCTGAAAACCTATTTATATGGTGGCTTTCAAATAATAATTTCATGACTTCTTCCTAACTTAACATTTCAATAGTAATATTTCAAGATGACAATACTAGAAATGCTTAGATACCTAAGTATCTAGTCATTTATTTCAAACATCAAAGATATAGCTAAAAAAGCCTGATATTTTGTTGAAGAAACAAGTACAGGCTTAGGACCTATATAATCTGGTCTTAATCGCAGAGTTCAAGAGTCTGAATCATTTTATCCAATTATATCCTGTACATAGAGTCTACAGTAGGAAGGCCATTAAATGTGCCCAGAGCTGTACTTTCTTTTTAACACTAAAATAAGTGAGAATTGGTTTTGCCAAATGTGTGTAATTTTTTGTGAAATGCTCAAACCTTTATGTCACAGACCCTGGAGTTTTTCAAAGACTAAAAATCATGCATAACTCCTTGTTGGATTAAAATTAATCATAGTTGGATTTAGCTTAAAAATAAGAAAATCTCCCACGAGAAACTAAAAACCCATTTTCAAAAGGACCATCATTTACAAGAAACCAGAATGAATACTCTCTCTTGCTTCCATGTGTTTTAGATTTTAAAATTGTCTTCAGTCTTTCCTCTAGCAGCTCTCTGAAATAGCCACCACACTGCAGCGTCTGCTTAGCAGTCTTGTGATGCACTTGGAAATTGAGTTATCAGAGGCATTCTGACTACAGTAGCATTGCTTTCCTTGTTAATGTTCTATATTTAATGTAATGCTTCACCTCTGAAACGAAAGTGCAGATTATCTGATTAAATTTGGCACAAAGAAGATTAATGACTTGCATTATCTGATGACATGAGTGATGCATCTGTTCATATGCAAAAATCCCTATTGATTACATACTTGTTAAGAAAAGCAGTACTAGATAACTGTGTTCCATGTTTAGAAAGACCTTTGAGATTTGGAATATCAACTTATAGACAATGACCCCAGATCCTTAGCAGGAAAAACACGCTGGGAATGAATAGTAGGATGTAGGTTGGTATGAACAAATGAACATTTTTCAGAACTTGATAGGAGGAAGCAGATATCATGACATTTTAATCAAGCACAAACACATATGTTTAGAAACAGATTACCTACTTGTGTTAAAATTAAGCTAGTGAACACATGCCCAGTGGCTGCAAGGAGAACTGTGTAGGGTGGTGATTCACCTTCAGGAGGGTGATACAGACTCAACAATGAAAAGTACCACAATGATTTCTATATTTTGTATAAGAAGACAGTGTCCTATTACATAGTAGGGCATCACAATTTATAACAACTTACTATACATTTACTATGATATATATAAATAATTAAAGAGTTGAAAGATTGATTGTATAAATATATACAAATTATTACCTAAGAAATGAAAACACCTAAATGGCTCTCAACTGACAAATGGATAATAAAGATGTGGTGGTACCTTTTTGTCATGAAGTTCTACTCAGTGGTAAGGAAAGATGAAATTATGAAATTTGTAGGTAAATGGGTGGAACTAGAAACTATTACACTACGTGAAGTAACACAGACCCAGAATATCAAGAGTCATTTGTTCTCCATCATTTGTGATCTTAGCACCAGATCTTTATATCCTGACACAACAGCAGGACCCAGGAAAATGGAAAGGAATCACGGGGGATAAAGGGGAAGAAAGAACCCAAAAGAGGTGATAGTAGGAAACAGATGTTCCAAGGAGGAAATCGGGGAAATGAGGGTATTCAGCTGGGAAAGGAGGTGGGAAGGACAGACATGGAGTCATGGTAGTAAAGGGGAAGAAGGAATCAAGACTGGGGGAAATAGGAGACAAGTATTAGCAAGGGGAAAATGGGGAAATTGTGTTGCTTAAATTAGGGAGGGAGGGGGGAGGTTAGACAGGGAATGGAGAGGAGAGATAAATAAAGCTTAGGTGGCATAAAAAGCCAGAGAAAAATGTATTAACTTTTAAAAACTCTGAAAAATCTGTACAATATCTGTACATGAATGCATGTGTATGCCTGAAGGCTACATAAAAAGGAATACAGACAGACAGGAGAAACTTCCCTTTGAGTTGTTGCTCAGGGTAGTCCAAGAGACTCCCAAATTAACACGAGCTATTGCCACAACCTTTGATTGCCTTCCAGAACTTTAAAGTAAGACCCCCATTGCTGAAGACAGGACATATTTCAGACAGAGGAATAGCCAGACTGACCTGGAATCCTCCTCCCTGAAACTAGCTCTCATAGTTCCAGAGGATACTATGCAAACTGCTAAGGGAGAAAAATCAATCAACAGTCCAACCCAGTTCTAAAGCTAATAACCACAATGACTGGCACAACAAACTGTGTCTATTCATGCAGTAGTGGCACTTTTATCTAGGGGTAATCAACAGCTATCTAATTGGAGTTAAAGCTCTCTCGAAGGAAGGGAACACATGGGAGGCACTGTAAATATAGACAAGTACACATGGCTTGAGAGGTCTTAGATTCTAGAGAAAACCTTATCTCTGTCATATTTCTAGACAAATGAAATTTCTTACCATATGCTAAATATTGATCCTTATATTTACAGAAAATTACTCCATATACCACTCATCAAAGAGACTTAGTTTTGCAACAGATGGAGGCTATTACAGAGTTCTACAGCTGGCCACATACAGAGAATATATGTCTGAGAGATGGCCAACCCTAAGTGACACATTTACAGTGTAATCTCTACACCTAACATTCGTGGAACATAGAGGAACAGGCGGTATGGAGAATTCTAATATATCCTCAACTTTCGCCAGCAAAGCTTCTTTATACAACAGAGTGTGATGCACACAGAAGGCCACAACTGGCCAACCTTTAGAGAATAAGAGACTGTAGAGTGTATGTCCCTGGATAGGATATTAAACTTCACCAATCCATGGCTCAAGGATCATTGCAGAAGATGGGGCAGAAAGATTGTATGAGCCAGGGTTGGTACATGAGCATAAGAAAACAGAGGTTTTCAGGCCACTGGGAACTTGCCCATATGAACTTGCAGAGAGTACAAATGCTTGACTAGATAGGACTTAACATATATAACAGAATACATGAAATTGAGTCGGGGTGGGTATGAGGGGTGTGAATGGGAAAGGGAATCTAAATTTGAGTAAGATCTATTATGTGAAATGCACACAAACTCAACAAAAATATTTTTAAATTAATATATGAAATTTGTTTAAAATATGGAAATTCTAATTATCTTGATAAAATCATTACATTGTACACATTTATTAAATTATCACAGTACATCCCATAGATATGTACCTGTAATTTCAATTAGAAATTCTTTCATTTAAAAAATTATAAAATAAAGTAAAATAAAAATAAAAATAAAGTAAATTAAAAAAAGACATTCATGACAAATTATGTGGGTAAGAAGCCCCAACCTTAGCAGAAGAACTATTGGCAACCAATGAGTACCAGAAGAGGGAGAGTCAGTTTTCATTAGGAGAGTGATGACAAATAGGCTGACCAGTCTCCAGGGGATGAACTTACACAGAGGGACATTTGGGGACAAAAACTTGGCTTGTTAATATATATGATAGCGTGCATGAAATCAGGTGGTATGAGGGGCTATATGGGGTGAAGATAGTGGAGAGGGTCTAAATATGTCAATATGTATTGCATGAAATTCACAAACATTAAATTAAAAAAAAAAAAAAAAAAAAAAAAGGAAAACTGCCTCTCCCTTTCCCAGCAGCTATAAGTTGCAAATAGTTCCTCTGTTAGGGTTAGGGCTTCTTACCCACTTCCCCACATATATGCTGGGATTTTGTCTGATTTGAGCTCATGTGAAACTTGTGCATGCTGTCACCATGGTCATGAGTTTGTTTAAGTAACTACCCAACTGTCTGGAAAATCTGTTTGTTTCCCTATGGTCATCCACCCCCTCTGGCTCTTACAATATTTCTCCACCCTCAAACAGAGGTTTGAAATAGGTGTCCTATTCATGGATATACACTCTGGAGTTTCTTATTCTCTCCACATTGACAAGTTCTAGGTCTTTGTGTTAATCACCATCTGCTATGTGAAGAAACCTCTCTGGTGAGAGCTGAGAGATTACATTCACCTGTGAGTAAACAATTAGTCATTAGAAGTTGGTATAAGACTATTCCCATTTATGTTCTCTTTTATGGTCTGTGACCTGTATAGCTTCCTAGGCCTAATAGTGTCAGATGCGGTTTTCATGTTGTGAAGCAGATCATTAAACCCAATCAGAAAGTAGTTGGTTACTCTTGTAATATTCATGCCACTATTGAATTCAATGGGCATATGTTGCCAGGCCAGTTGTTGAAGCTCTTGCAGGATTCACAGCTAAGCAAAGTTGATAACTACTTTTCTAGCAGCATTCATAGAATGTTCCAGAACCATGAAAGCTAGTCAGTAAAGCTGAAGCTATTGAGGTCAGTACCAGCCTGAGGGTTCTCCTTGTTTGTTCTACAACTCATGTAAGTAGTCTCCTCCCCAGTAGAACCTTAATGTGAAGTTCTGGAGGGCAACCAAGAACAGAGGCAATTGTCAATATTGTGTGAGGTCTATGATACCCCTAGTCAACAGTTTCAAAAGAGCTGACATTGGGCTTTGTTAAAATAGTCTATGATGTCTGATAGGGACAATGTCCTTTTCTTGTTGGTTAACTCCATGTGATCTCTTTTTATTTGGTATATGCATATACTTTAAGAAAATTCTATAGTTGCAAGTTTACATATAACTTTTTCTAAAGACCTTTAATGTTAGTTTAACCTCTCCACACTCCCTCTTCTGTCCTGCCCTCCAATACCCACCCCATTTAATGCTTCCTTCATTACTCCCCTTTCTACCCTTTTATCACTAATTCTATCTTCCCTCCCAGGAAGACCACCTTGCTCCAGCCATCCAGGTTTACTAGTGTATGACCTTTATTGGTCCTCCAATTAAAACATTTACATATAAGTATTAAAAGGTAGCATCCACTTACAAAAGACAACATCCAATATTTGTCTTTCTAGGTCTGGGTTACCTCACTCAAGGTGATTGTTTACAGTTCCATCCATTTACCTGCAAATTTCATAATTATGTTTTCCTTAACAGCTGAATAGTATTCCATTGTGTAAATGTATCATTCTTTCATTTTTTGTTCATCAATTAATGGATGTCTATGTTGTTTTCAATTCCTGGCTACTGTGAATAGAGCAGAAATAAGCATAGATGAACAGGTATCTCTGTAGTTGGACACTCAGTACTTGCAGTATGAGCGCAAGAGTGGATGGGTTGAATCAGGCAGCAGAGCTATTTCTAGATTTCTCAGGAATCTCAACACTGATTGACAGACTGACTGCACAGTTTTCATTCCCAGCAGCATTGAATAAGGGTTCCTACATCCCGACATACTTGCCAACATTTGTCATTGTTTTCTTGAAATTAACCTTTCTGCCTAAGATAAAATCTCAGTACTTTTAATTTGCATTTCCCTGATGATTGAAGAAACAAAACACTTAAAAAAAAAAATCTCATCCATTTGCTTTTTACGGTTTAAGAACTTTCTGTTTAGTGCCATGCCTCAATTTTTTCCTCTTTTTCCTTGTTTTTGAGAATTTCATGCGTGAGTACTGTTTGTATTATTTCCGTCCCTCCTAATCCCCCCAGCTTTTCCAACTCCATGTCATCCCCACTCCATCTCAATGTCTTGTCCTCTATTTTGATTACTACTGTTAACATATACACACCAACCACTTGAAAGGAGTTTTCTCTTGTGTGGCACTATAATTTTTGTTATATACCCTTCAACCATACACATGCACTCACATTTATATGTTAATTTTTTACTAGCCTTGCTGAATATGACATTTCCCTTTGGTTTTTCATACCACCTAAGCATTATTCATCTCTTTTTTTCTCTCTCTCTCTCCCACTTGTATAGCCTTCCCTTGCGTCCCATAGTTAAAATTCCCATTTTCTCCATTTACCCCTTGATAATGCTTGTTTCCTACCTTTGCCCTCTCTTGAGCTCCTTCTTTCCCTTTTCTTCTGTGGTTCCTTTCCATTTTCTTGGCTCCTGCAGTTATATCAGGATATATACTTGCATCTAAGGATTTGGAGCCAATATCCACAAATGAGAGTAAGCCTGATTGTCATGCATTTCTGAGCCTAGGTTACATCACTTAGTGTCACAGTTTCTACTTTAATCTATTTGCCTGCAAATTTCATGATTTCCTTTTCCTTTACCACTGAATAAAACACCGTTATGTAAATGTATCACATTTTCATTATTTATTCATCAAGTGAGAGATGTTTAGGTTGTTTCTATTTCCTAACTACGGTGAAAAAAACAACAATAAACATGATTGAACAAGCATCTCTGTAGTAAGATATCCAGTCCTTTGGGTCAATGCCAAGGAGTGGCATAGCTTGATCATATATTTGGTCTACCAGTAGTTTTTTAAACTAATTCTCCACACTGATTTCCACAGTGGTTGCAGCAGTTCTCAACCCTACCAGCAGTGGATGAGTGTTCCCCTTTCTTCATATCCTCACCAACATTTGTTGTCATCTGTTTTCTTGATCTCAGTTATCCTGACTAGAATAACATGAAATTTTAAAATAGTTTTAATTTGCAATTTTGTAAGTTTTAAGGATGTTGACTATTTTTTAAGGTATTTCTTAATTATTTTTATTTCTTTAGAAAACTCTGTTCAGATCTGTAGACCATTTTTTTAATGGAGTCAGAAGTTTTATTAATTCTTTGTTTTGTGAATTCTGGAAGTATATTCTTCAAACTAATCCTATAGCAGATGTAAGACTTCCAAGATTCTTTCCCACTCTCTAGGCTTCCTCTTCACTTGATTTGCTGTTTCCTTTGTTGTACAGAAGCTTTGTAGTTTAATGAGGTTCCATTTGTGAATTGCTGTTTTTAATTCTTGAACAAATATAGTCTGATTTAGAAAGACCTCTCCTACACCTATATCTTATATGGTACTGCCTGTGTTTTCTTCTTACAGTTTAGTATTCCAGCTTTCACACTGAGGTCTTTGATCTAGGTGGAGTTAATTTTTTTTTTAATTTTTATTGATTTTTTTTGTATGTTTCATACATAACATCTAGAACAATCTTAATCATCTTTATACCCCCATCCCAACTAGCACCCTCCCATAACCACCCCCCCACTGAAGCCCATATAATCTATCATCCCTTTTAAGGCCCACTGTTTCAAGACAGTGTCCACAGATGTTCCCCAATGCAAGTCTATACACTGATGTCTAGTCAACCTATCTAGAGTCCCTGTTTTAGGAAGATAAGCTCTTCTTCACCTAGAAGCAATCAGTTGTCATTATTTCTTCATATAAGATTGGAGTCTGCTGTTCGTTTTCCCAGTTTGCATGGGACTTGTTCATTCAGTTTGCAAGTATTTTACCAATAATTTTTAATATATGTGCATCAAAAAGGTTGCCCTACAATTTTCTGTTTTGGTGGAATATCTTTGTCTGGTTTTGGTATCAGGGTAATTTTAACTTCATAAAAGGAATTTGGACGTCTTCCTTTTCTTTTTGAATGTTTTAAAATAATTTGAGGAGTATTGTTTTAATTCTTCTTTGAGGGTCTTGTAGAATTCTGCACTGTATTCATTTTGTCCTGGGCCTTCTTTTAGTTGGGAGACTTTTAATTGCTGTTTCTATCTCACTGGTTATTGTGAATCTATTTAAATAATTTTTGTCATCTTAATTTAATTTTGGAGGTCATACATATTTACAAGTTTATTCATTTCTTTTAGCTTTTCCAGTTAAGTTGAATATGTGTTTTTAAAGTATGTTTTATGATTCTTTGAATTTCATCAGTATTTGTTTTAATTTTTCCCTTTTCATCTTTGATTTGATCTCTCATCTAAGTTTGATCCTCTCTCTTTTTCTTTCAATAAATTTTGGCTAAAGGTTTGTCAATCCTGCTAATCATTTTGTGGAACCATCTCTTCATTTTATTGATTCTTTGTCTCAGTTTTCTTTCCATTTCTTTTCCATTGATTTCAGCCCTGATTTTTTTGTCTTCTCATCTAATATAAAGCTTTTTAAAAATTAATTAAAACCATGTGTGGTGGTGCATCCATTTATTCCCAGTACTGGGGAAGCAGGGACAGGCAAATCTCTTTGAGATGGTGGCATCTGGTTTACATTGAGAATTCAAGAACAGCTAGGGGTGCAGGGAAATCCTGACTCAAAACAAACAAACAAAAATTCATAGCAAATGCAAAATAAGAAAAAATGTAGATCACAGGTCCCTCTTTGTGTTTTATTTTTTGTTTGTATCATTTCCAATTTTATAATTAACAAAATAAAAATAACATCTAAAGCACATACAACAAAGTTTGTTGTTGATTTATTGGAAAATAGTGTAAGGCCAAAGCACCTTAGTTTCCAGAGAAGACTTCATTGAAGCAAATATATTGTAAATGGCAACTAACTGTTTTGTAAAATGTCACAAAATAATGATGTGAAGACATAATATTTTAAATAGCATTTCTTATTGGACATTAGTGAAAAATATCTAGATTATATTCAATTAATGTTGAAATTTGTTAAAATATATCTCTGATTATGCAGCAGACTTACAAAAACTCTGTTAGAAACTGAGGCAAATATACTGAGGGGCATTTAATTCTTAATGTTTTGTATATCTTTAAATTATTGTCAGCAGAAAAGTGAAACAAATTGGCCACAAAACTTTATTGCTAAATAAGGAAATAAACAGATAAATAAAATATAAATGTAGATATAGAAAGTTGATCTGGCTATCCACACAACTTAGGAGAAGATGAATATTAAAAAGGTATATGACACAGTGGACAGTGGCAGGGATAGCAGAGTATGGAGGCTCTAGTGGGAGAGGAAGGCTGTCTATCTGACGAGTTTGTATTCATGCTCAGATGCCGAGGAGCTCAGAAGGTGGGTGACTGTGACCAGTGATAGTCATGTATATAGAGATTAGAAATGCATGTGAAAACGTCTCAATGTCAGTTGCCTTAAAATGAATTTTTCTGTATGAAACTGTATTTTAACAACGAAGTGGAGATCTTTTCTAAACATTAAAACCTCATTTAATTTTATGTCTTGTAGAGTTTATAATCAGTAAAAGATTGTACAAGCGTAATAATTCCTCTGTAAACCTAAAAATGTACAGCCAATTTTGAAAGAGATGTACCCTAGCTCAGAAAAATGTTATTGAATAGGTTAATGCTGTTGTAATGAAATGCTTCTTTTAATTAAAAAAATAAATTAAAAAAAAGGTATATGAATGCTTTGCATTGAGAATAGCAATTTCAACATAATGATTTAGTGTCTGACATTTTCAAGAAATGAGAGCAAAGGCTTAGTCACAAGTGCTTTTCTAGGTGTTGTATGTTATGCACATAACTACTATAATTGTACCTACAAAATCAAATTCATATTGATTGGAATAGGTTCTCCATTAAGAAATGGGTAAACAGGAAATTGGTTTATAAAAATGTATTTGTGGTAAACATAAAGGTAAAATTCATGAAAATATTTCTTAACATTTTTTATGGAAATAAATAAAAACCTGTATTAGTAAAGAGGCGACAATCTGAAGGAAGAATTCACAAACTGGTTAATAAATTAGCTAGTACATACAACTTGTCTTAAAATCAGGGAACTCGGCATACAAGCTGCACTTAAATGCAAATGTGTTTGGTAACTGTTAACAAGTGTATGGTCAGTCAGGTCCTCCCTAGAGACCCAGAGTCACTGTGAGAGGGCCTGTCAGTATTTCTTAATGATCTCAAGCATTCACTTATAAACTAGGGCCAGATACCCAGAACTACTTTTCAAGCATTTATTTATTATGTGTGGGCAGTTCATGTATATGCATGTGTGCTACATTCAGCAGGTGAATTGAGGAGTTGGTTCTCTCCCTCTACCATATGAGATGTAGGAATAGAACTCAAGTCTTGAAGATTGGCATCAAGTGTCCTTGTCCTCTGAGCCATCTTGCCTTAACAATTTCACATCTAAAATTACCTTAGTCAATCCATAACTATGATTGTATTCTAATGCAGAAAATTGTTGAGAGAACTAACGAAATTAATGTTTTAAAAATGAAAAAAGTAGCCGGGCGTGATGGCGCATGCCTTTAATCCCAGCACTCGGGAGGCAGAAGCAGGTGGATTTCTGTGAGTTCAAGGCCAGCCTGGTCTACATAGTGAGTTCCAGGACAGCTGGGGCTACAGGGGAGACCCTGTCCCAGAAAGACGAAGAAAAAAAAAAAAGAAAAGAAAAAAGTACAGTGAAATAAAGCATACAAAATTAGTAGTACAAATATATAATCATTTCAAACTGACCTGAAACAATTCCTTTTGCCAAAGCCTCTCACTCACGATGGTGTTTGTTGTTGCAGAGTAGTAACGGAGACTGTGTCTCAGGACTGTGGTAACAAATTCAGGAAGGCAATGTCAGTTTTTTCCAAAAGGGTTTTCATGTTCAGATTTTTACAGTCATTTGGGCTTATTTGGTACCAAATAATGATTAAATTTATTTTTGTGTATAAGCTTTTTATAGGTCCATTTTATAGATGAAAAACAGCATGGTCAAGGCCGAGGCCTGAAGTTTTGCTGTTTCTGTCACTTTTTATTGTCACAGGCATCAAAACTTTTCTTGACATTTGTAGTAATAAATTAGATAATATCTCTAAGATAATATCTCTATTCAAAGTCTGTTCTGAATGTGATTAGCATGATTTAATTAAAAAACGAAATTCCTAAATATCTACATTTATTCCAAACCGCTTCTTATTTTTAGATTGGTGTTCATTATATTTTTTGGTTTATTTTAGTCCACCCTGGATACATTTGTTATAAATTTTTTTCTGTATACTCGAACAATCACTGCACTGAATCAGAATTACATTTTTTTAGAAATTTCTCTCTCTCTCTCTCTCTCTCTCTCTCTCTCTCTCTCTCATCTCTCTTGTTCTCTCCCTCCCATCTCAAGTTAGTTTGAATGTGCATGGACATTCTAAGCTTGCTATAACGCAAGAAAATAATTCCAATTCAAAATAACATTCCTAAAGAAATGGATCCTTCTGCTCAATATTTTCACCAGATTGAACCTTTCAGAAATGACAACATAAGACAGCTGATCATCTATGTGGCTGGAGTCAAGTGATTTACATGAACATGAATTCAAACAATGAATATCTCTTCTCATATATCTGTCACCCTGATCTCAGTGAAGTTCATCTCAATGAAAGGCCATCTGGATTAAATTAATTTTAAGAACTGTTGTATCTAATTTAGTCCAATCAAATATAAAGCAACATGGTGAAAGAGACTCATTATTTGTAAAGTTACCAGATGTCCAACTTCCTAAGACAGAACATTTAAACTACATTTCAGGAAGAAAGGCGGAGACCATATTTGACTTGCAATGTTACGCACACTGTCTAGAACCCATTTGCTTAGAAATCATGCAAAAAGTCTGTTCCTGGGCCAGACTGGTGCAGCCTCAGCACCTGCCCAACCTGATGTCATCATCCTCTGTATTTCATTTTCTCCAAGAAAAGAGGATGAGACTTTCCATCTTGATAATCCTCCCCATCAATTTGAATTTTAGTAAAACAAGGTATGAATGAAAATATAATAATAAGTAAGAATTTGCCATTATATAGTCTGGCTAAGAGAATTTTATAATTCCTACATTTATATTTATTCTTAATGCCAATTGTATTTCTGGTGAGTGCATTTAAAAAGTTTTTGTTTCATTTTTTTTAAAATGAAACCTAAGCACTACAGCATATGAAATAATGCACATTGAAATAAATCAGCATTTAATTTGGTGGGCTTGCAGGTAGATTTACTAACTAACTAGATGTACCTTTTGTAAATATTGGGGCAAGATGTCAAATCTGCAAATGTTGCAAAGGCAGACTCCTAGCCTGGTAAGGTCAATGTCACATTACATTCTTCTCTTGGGTAATGCATTGGTTTTATACCCACTGAATATCTTAGTTTTCTTCCTTCTTTTGGAGTCATGGCCTGCTTTGTAAACTACATTTGATCTATATATAATCATGATATTGCCCTGCCTTTCACACCCAGAGTTCTAAATCAGATTCTATATCTTCTCATAGAATGTGTCACAAAGTTTGATATCATTGGTAAGGAAAGTCCTTTAGACAAGTTTGGTTATTGCATATAAAGGTTTACTTATTTAAGAGTATCATAATTAGGCAATTATTATTAGCCAAGAATTCTATATGCAGCACTAGACAGCCCTCCCCTGAACAGTGCCTATGAATGTTTCTCTGATTTGGTCTCTCATCTAAGTTTGGTCCTCTCTCTTTTTCTTTTGATAAATTTGGCTAAAGGTTTGTCAATCCTGCTAATCATTTTGTAGAACCATCTCTTCATTTCATTGATTCTTTGTATTCTTTGACCTGACTTTTACCTGCTGCTCCACCTGAAAGATTCTTAGGACCAAAAGAAACACAAGGCCTATTAGTCTTTATGGCAAATTTAATTGTCGTTAAGAAAAGTTTTCTCAGGAAACTTCAATTTAGAATAATGGAATTCTTGTCAAAAACTCTGTCATGGCTGTTGGTGGTGTGGGCCTCTGACCACTTTTTTAATCTCTCCATTCTCAGGCTAACAATGATGCCTGCTAAAAATCATATCAGAAATAATTACTTTACAATGTTGCTCTTGTAGCACTGGCTGCTCTTGCAGAAGACCCAGGTTCAGATCCCAGCATCTACATGGCAGCTAACAGTCATCTGTAACTCCAGTTCCATGGGATCAAATTCCCCCTTCTGACCTCTCTGGGCATCTCATGACACAGTTGCACTTACATGCATGTGGATAATACACTCGTACATATAAAATAAAAATCATAAATAAATAAAATGTTGCTTTTGAATGTTTCAATATAAATTTTGAAAGTAAACACTGAAGTTATGTCCTAAGTACCTATGCTCCATGTGCCTCCTCTTTTTTCTAGGTTCTTTTGAAACACATAAGAAAATCCAAGCAACATACATTATGAAACACTTACCAGCTCCATTTTATACATTAGAAGGTGAGTAAGAGTGTGGAGGTCAATGATGACCTTCTATCCATTAACCTCTAGAGACACTCACAGGATACTCTTAGCCATAGATTTAATTTATAAGTTGAATTCGATTTAAAACCCTCTTGTAGTTGTACTTAAAAGCAATATGTAACTCAGAAAAGTTACCAGATGCAAAATAACACAATTTCTTTGAATGAAGCTAGCAGGACAGGGTTGGAGGAAGGAAGGCAAGAAACACATCCAAGGTACACATTCTTTAAATCATGGAGCTAAGTATTCCACATTGAATGCCCCACCTATTAGCACATGTTTGAAAGCTATTGACATTAAAAGCACAGACTATTTAAAAATTTTGGTAAAAGTATTATTACATCCAGTTTAGGTATTTAAATTCTCACTCATTAGTGATCTTTTGCACCTTAAAATCTATCATACCTTTAATATCCTGATTTCATGGCATGAATCTAAACGTTCAAATTCCTGCACTCTATTTTATTATCCTTTAAAAGGTACAGTGAAGGAAAGAGAAAAATACTGCCTAGAAGTCAGGATATTTGAGTTCTAATTTTGCAACTGCCTCTATAAAGCCACCTCTCAACTTTTAATGCAGAAGGTCTGTTATTTGTTTATTCACACATAAAGAGTTACAGGAATGCTTGCGTACATCTAAGGTCCCTGTGGTCTGGTACATTATGTAAAAATCATGGGATTAAATAAACTGGCATGTTTCTTTGTAAAGCAACAAGATTTCCTGAAACTTGGATGTGGACAAAATAGGAGCCAATTTATTTTAACATCTTGCATACCATTAATTTATTCAAAAATTTTTGAAATTTGCATGTCTTCAAAATATGATCCAAAGTACACCTGTTTTAATTATACTGACTATTCTATCAGATATATTTTGGCAAAGAAAACATACGATATGATGCTTAAGTGATGAGGGTAATTGGAATCTTACATTTTCCAAATGTTATTCATGTCCTGTTTCAGCAGATGAAAGAACTGATGTGTGACATTTTGCTGAAGACTGCAGCACTTTCTCACTTCCTCTGCTCACTATAGACTGCTTTCTTCAGAATAAGGCATGGTAACAGTTACTGAAGGAAGGGAACTGGCTAAGGACAATTAATCCAAACCAAGGCATTTAAGAATATACTTGGGGGAATAATTCTCCTGATTTGAAGTTGGGCCGTGAACTATTGCAATGATAAAATCTTTTTGCCTTGTAAGAGGATGGAACATATGTCTTATAATATCAGAAAACTGTTTCAAAGTCAGTATGTTATTACAAGAAATGATAGAGAAAAATGTTTGATCTGAATATATTTCATGAAACAAAATTCATTTTTTGACCATCACTTGTGTGTTGCATTAGACAGAACCCCAGTTAGTAGCACAGTGGGATATTCAATACTGATGCTTGCCCATCCCCAGTACCTAAACCAGATAAATCAGAAGGATTGCCTATTAAGAATGCATTAGATATATTGATAATCTTTAAGTGATACTAATATGTAACAAGCATTAAGAACTAAGACACTAGAAAAAGTTTCCAGATTTGGATATGTATTAGACATTCTCAGGGAAAGGAAAACATCACAAAATTCATTCAATGATGTAGTTGGTTGATTATGACCAAAGAATCTGAAATTTAGCAAGCATACCAGGTTTTTCTTATACAAGTTATCCCTGAATCTCAATGACAAACATTAAACTTTAGACCCTGATAATGTACAGTGCTAGATGAGTTTCTAACAGAGAACACAAGAGAATTTTCATTGATCAATCAATTAAGACAATTTCTGGACAGGTGTAAATTGAGCTGGATCTAGATAAGACACACAGATGTGTTTTAAACACATATGCAAAAAAAGGGGCTGGTTCATTGTAAAAATGTACTTCTCTGAGAAATTAATTTTTGAAGGTCTGGAGGCTGGAAATCTGATAAGCTTTTTATGCTCTGAAAATGTGTCCTGTTTGAGTAGGAGCTTCCAACTTCCTTTTGGGACTCAAATGCCTGAAATGGTTATCAGGCAATAAATAAGGTGGCTACCTTTTCTGTATAAGACTATTAAAAATAGGGTATCAGGAGAAACATAGATGCCATGAAAGTGTTTTTTTGTTTGTTTGTTTGTTTGTTTGTTTTTTGGTGTTTTTTTTTTAATATTTGTTTAGGAAAGTGTCTCATGTAACCCAAGCTGCACTCAAATTCCTTATGTAGCCAATAATGGCTTTGAACTTCTGATCTGTTTGTCAAGTTCTTGAATTAAAAGCATCCTCTATCATACTCACTTGGACTTCTTACTCATAAAGAATTTATAACTAAGAACTTGGGACGTGGCTCAGGGAATAAAGTATCTGCTATATAAAGATGAGGACTTGAGTTCAGATACCCAGGAGCTAGGTAAATGCTTGGTGTGTTGGTGAGGACCTATGACCACAGAACTGGGGGACAGAGACAGGAGTAACTTGTAGCTCTAGTCAGCCCTTCCAGACAAAATGGTGGACTTCAGGTTCAATAAGAGAAACTCTTCCTCGGCCTGGAGAGATGGCTCAGCAGTTAAGAGCCCAGGCTGTTCTTGCAGAGGACCAAGTTCAATTCCCAGCACCCATATGGCATTTAAAAATTGACCTTTTTTCCAGTTCCAGGGGAATCTGATGCCCTCTTGTGTAATTTATGAGCATTGCATGAAGTTGATGCATTTACATACATGCAGGCAATACACTTACACACAAAAGTAAAAATCAATAAAAAATTACATTTTTAAAAGGAGAAACTCTCAAAAATAATATGAGTAACAATAGAGTAAGATAATTTATGTTGACCTATGGCCTCCACACAAACATATACAAATATGTATACAGGCATACACCACATAAAATACAGACACACACACACACACACGTGCACTAAATAAAATTAAAAAACAAAAAGAATCTACAACTGAAAATGATGCACTTATTTAAAAATTCTAGACAATAGGAAGAGTCTAATAGATGGATATGTGTTTAGAAAAGATGTACGTGTAAAGGCCTAAATGCAGAAGAATAAAGCTATCTTCTATCAGCCCTCATTTCTAAGTCCTCTTCCTCATATGTAGTTATAATGCGGTTATATTAGGAATAGGCTTTCCTAGCTTATGGCATATGGTCAAGTCCAGTAATTCTGAAATTTTAAATTATTTACTAATCATTTGTAAATTCATAATTTTCAGAGATTCTGCATGCCCAATGAGCCCCCAATTACTACTATGGCTGCTGGTCCCTGGTCTGCTCTTTGAGTTGCAAGATGTGGGTAGTTTCTGTGAGTCATGACAGACTGCACACACACTCTTAATTTTCTTATTTTCTTGTGAGGGTATTGTTGACGGAATAAATTCCCTGGCACATTGAGAAGGCATGCCTGCCTACTTATTTCATCATCTTCTGTTCCTTTGGATTTCTTATTCCTCACTTCTGGGAGCCCCTCTCCCATTATTTTAACATTTCATATCCCAGAGTATTTAATTTGCAAATGCGCCCACATTTATAGTTTTCAGAAATCACTTGAAGTAAATGCTGGTTTATTAGTTTCACTCGGTTCTGAGTAGCTTTTCCACTTTTCCTAGGGAGGTGTCGTAGCTTGCCCAGTCACTAGGACTCAACACCAAGGCACCAAAAATCATGATAAAAAAATTATCCCCTAAAATAAATTGCCTGTGTGAAATGTAATGTCCTGATTCTGTTTACCTATTAGGAGAGCACTGCAGTAATATAAATAAGCAAGACTCCTATGCGTAATTTTATAGACTTGTATATAAGACTGTACATAAATTTTATGTAAGTCTTACAATGCCCATATGAAGTTCCATTATTTTCACATTTGAGAGGAGGGGATAAAACCCAAAGTGAAATCATCCGGTTTGCCTGAGACCAACAAAGTAAAGAATTCAATTTATGACAATGCAGTGTGAATGAACCTGTACTCACACTTTTAAAAGAGAAGGTATAATTGACCCACAGAGGGATGCTATACAGACCTTTCTTTGGGTGACATGGTATGTTAACTTACTTAATGAACCCCTTTCAGAGAGAGCTATGAGTTTCATTGGGCAAGATGTCTATTGTACTTCACAACATAATTCAAAACTTACAACTTGATATTTTTTTATAAAATGCAGAAACTGTAATGCAATTCCTAATAGCTTACATTTCAAAATTTGATGCAAAGCCCATCAGAAAAGTTTCTCTCTGAAATCCTGTGACCTTTTCAGAGGACATCTTTACTGTACTAAGGAGAAATCTGTAGAAATAATTGGAGAAACTAGAGGCAAAGGTCTCAAGCAAACTTAGTTATTCTTCAAGGAGAACTTCATGAGACTTTCCTACCAGATGACTTAGGTCCTTTCAAATGTCAAGCCAGTGCTGGCGACAGTGCATGTCCCTTGTGGTTTTTACCAGCTCTTATCCTGTCACATCAATGCTCTAATGGTTGAGATTTTCTGGGAGCTAGAGTGTAAATCTTAATAACCAACTTTTCAATAGTCTCTACATTGTTGGAAGCTAACTGTCAAAGACTTGATTCATTCAGGAGAGTGAAGAAATGTCCATTTTCTATGTTTTTTTTACAGAAACTCCACAGTTACTTTCTTTCGTGTGTAACCATTTTGTTTACTTTTTAGTGGACTTACTAGATGTAAAGACTTGTAAACAAAATATAAAAAGATTCTGAGAGACATAAGCAGAAATGTATAATGCAATATTAGTAGTAGTTTTAGTTGCATAAATAAGACTATACCCCGAATTCTTTTTTCTTAATTTTTTTTCATAATGATTACAGATTTGATAAATACATTTTATATCTCATAATAGCGATGAGGATTATACAAAAGCTATTAAAACAATTATGAGAATAAATTCTATTGTCACTTAAGTATCTAAAGCTATTTTCCGTTGCGTTCTTCCAGGATGATTTGTTCTTATTCTTTACCTTAATTTGAGGGACTTAAAGAAGATACTTGGGGGTTTTTTTGTTTTTTTTTTTTTTCATACAGAAGTGATCAGCCTGTTTTAGAAACAGCCAGAAGGAAATTCTTCCTGACCTGTCCCTGCAAATCACCCACCATCATCAATAACAACCCACCTCTCACCTTGAGGTCTGAGAGACCAGTGAGAAATTTCTCCCAGCTTTTCTCTCTTCCCTGCTGGCTGGACCCTGGCTAGGCGACAGAGCCACACACCCATGTATATACACACAGCATAGCAGTGGTCGAGGAGGCTACGTGCTGGCTCTCAGGGACCTATTTTCTCACTAGCTGCAGGCTTCTCTTTCTTGCTTTTTTCCCTACTTATTAAACCAGATTTGGCATAAGGTGGATCATGGCCTGGACATTATGTTTGTCTGGTCAGTTTGGAATGCTTGGGAGGAAACATTTCCAGCTGTAATGGGGAAAGACGCTAAGTAAGTAAAGAAGCCCAAGTCCAAAGAGATGAAAAACACAGGATAGACCTGAGTTCTACACACCTAGAAATTGGACCTACCTAGTTATAAACTTCCTCACTTGGCCTCAGTGATCTGAGTGAAGGAAGCATCTAGTGGCCAGCTCGCTACAGCAACTCCTATTTCAAAATCTGCTGGGAATCTCCAGGTAGATATCCAATGAGCAGGCTAACTCACATAGCCAAGCCAAACCCACGCTGTCTTCCTCATCCTGCCCCTTCAGTACCACTCTCCATCCCAGTGGAAAGGAATGACACCACCTTCCATAGAAGCCCATGCTTCCTCCTGTTTAGTCAGCCCCTCATCCGACTCATCAGCAAGTCTATGATCTATCCATCCAGCACCTTTTCTTTCTTTGCCCAGACCAACCCAGAACTCACAGTGATCCTCCTGTCTCAGGCTCCCTAAACCAGAATTACAGGAATGCATTACCACCCAGCCCAAACACATCTTCCAAACATGCAGACATGATTACATCTCTCCCTTGCTTAAAAACCTTTATCAGAGGATGGCTCCTTGTCATCTTCTGAACATCCCAACTTCTGTGTGGTATGAACCCTTTACTTTCTAATTCTCTAGGTCTTCTCTCACAATTCTACTCCTCAGTGCCTTGGTCCAGTTCTACTTTCATGATTGTATTTCTTTCTAAGTACCAAGCCCTCTGCTACTAAAGCTTTGTACATGCTATTTCCTTTTCCTATTCCTCCCTGTCTCAACCCTTCCTTAGTCATTCCTGCCTCTTTCTATAGTCATAGGTTAGATATCAGTTTCCCTGGGAATCTTCCCTTGCTTCCCAAAGCTCTTTCTGTACCTTCAGGACCTACAAGGGTACACAATACTTATCACAGGTGCTGCTAAAGCCTCCTTGTCTATCCTCCTCTTGAAATCAGGGATCACTTCTGTAGTTTTCATCTTGATATGCCTCTGGATCTGTCCCAGTATGTGATGGACTGAATACAGAATCGAATGAATGTGTGGATGGCTGTATACTCAGCACTCAAAGGTTCTGGGGAAAATGAAGATCAAGTGGAAAAATGAAGATCAAGTCTCTATCCTCAAAAGTTTATAGATGAAGACAAGCTAGATTATCTTTATCCTTCATCCACAAAAACATGCAGCCCCACCAACAGTGGATGAGTGTTCCCCTTTCCTCATATCCCCTCCATCATTTGGTATCATTTGTTTTCTTAATCTTAGCCAGTCTTACTGGGGTAAGGTGAAATCTTAAAGTGGTTTTAATTTGCATTTCCCTGATTATTAGTGATGTTGAACATCTTTTAAGATGTTTTATAGCCATCTTTACTTCTTCTTTTGAAAACTTTCTGTTCAGCTCCTTAGCCCGTCTTTCATTTGGGTTGCTTCTTGTCTTGGTTCTCTGTTTTTTAAGTTCGTTATATATTTTGGTAATTAAACCTCTATCAGATGTGTCGCTGGTGAAGATTTTCTCCCATTCTGTGGGTTTTCTGTTTGTTTCTTTGGTTGTCTCCTTTGATGTACAGAAGCTTTTTAGTTTAATGAGGTCCCGCTTGTTAATTCTTGCCCTTGTTTCCTGGGCTATTGGTGTCCGGTTTAGAAAGTCCTTTCCTACACCTATATCTTGTAGGTTTTTCCCAACATTTTCTTCTAAGAGTTTCAGAGTTTCAGGCTTTACATTGAGGTCTTTGAGCCATTTGGAATTGACTTTTGTGCAGGTATACCCTGCATTCTTAAACAATATTAAAAGAGATAAATCACATGGGGGCAGGGAGGTGGTTCAGTCATGAAAGTCCTTGCCATACAAATGTGAGAGTTGCATTCACATCCTCAGAAACTCATGTAAATGCTGGCTGGGAATAACAGTACCTGTAATTGCATGCTTAAAAGACAGAGACAAGGATTCCCCAGGGTAAGTTGGCTAGCAATACTAACCATATCATGGAACTCTGGGTTTGACTGAGAGGCCCTGCCACAATGATTTAGGTTAATCAGATATGACAGATGTTTCCTGACATCAAACATTGTCCTCCATAAGCACCCATACATATTTGTACATGTCCACACACATGTACACTACACCTTCACATGGAAAATGGGAAAGAAGAAAGCACATATATGTGGTATCATGATATTTTATAGCATATCTAGTATTATACTTTATTTTTTAAATTTTCTTTTTTCTTATTTATTTTGGTTGTTTTAGGCTATTTTAGCATGCCAGAACCAACTCCCAGTTAAAAAATACTTTAAAAGCATCTCTGGTATATAACTTTGGGTAATTATAACATATTGCTTAATTAAATTCAAGCTGTTTAATTCCCTGAATCATTTAGTCAAGCATAAAGATGTTAACCCAGCAGAACTGGACTTTACTTACAATTTAAGCACAATTGAGACACATTAACATTATCAAGACTGTGCGAAGGGTAATGAATTTTGCTTTGTTATGATGCATTTCACTTCCAACTTCCAAGGACAGTTATTATGCACTTCTGTTTATGATGCAGCCTATTGTCTCCCACACTTGGCTACTTGGTACACTGGATTACCATGAGTACTATGAATTATTTCCTTTTAGGGAAAAGAAGGAGACATCAAAAATAAAATGTAGAGCTTTCTAAATAAAGTGAGACTATGAGTCCATTTCTGTGTTCCAAACTTCTACACTTTTTCTATTTAATTTTAAAGAACTTTTCATTTTAAAGAGTCAATTCTATTTTGAAAATGGGTCTCTGGACCTGTAAACAGCAAAAGTCTTTATTACCTGAACACTGGCCAAAAATGAAATGACTATGAAGTGTAATTATATAGATGTAACATAAAACATATTTCTAGATTGTTTCTAGTATAGGGTAAAATAAAATTCCCCGGACACATTTCCTTCTGTATTTCATAGATTTCTAACATGCTCTCTATCAATTTTTATTTTAAATATATTTGTTACTTTGAGATGACTGCATATAAATACATTTCTAATTTTCAATGTCAGCAAAATAGATATCAATATGAGTAGTACTAAAAGAATTCAGAAGTTTGACTGACGTTTGATGATTAATTTTATGTGTTATCTTGTCTGGGCTGTGATGCAGGGAGAGCTGATCAAGTATTACTTCTGAGACGTTTCATGAAGAGATTATTGGCATTTGCAGAGTAGGGAAAATCACCTCAAGCATGTTGGTGGACATCATCTAACCATTGACGGTCAGTATGAATAGAACAAAAAGATGAAATAAAGGTAATTTTGTTTTGTCTTTTTGAATTAGTGCATCACAACTTCTGGTGCCTTGGGGCTTCATGGGTGCTCCTGGCTCCTAAACCTCTGAACACCAGAATCAAAGCAGCCACATTCCCTCTTCCATGGATGACTGTTCAAGTGGGGCTAGAACAGAAACTGTACTTCCTTTTCTGGGCTTCCATCTTACAAGCAGAAGCCTCCCTGATCATGTGGGCCAATCCCAATAATAAATCTATATCTGTCTGTTTTATTCTCTTGCCCTATCCCCTCTCTCACTCTCTCTATATATTTACTTATTATTATAAAATAATAAAATGGAACATAGTATATATAATCTGTCATGAAAAATAAATGATTTCCTGAGTATTTGAAGGCTTTTCACTAAGGCAAATGGATTGAAACTGAGAAAAAAATAATATTTCAAGATGGAAACAAATTTCTTTATGGTATACTCAGTTTCTTTACAAAAAACAGATGAAAAATGAGGCAGCATAACTTTTCCCTGTCCATGCTTTCTTACAAAATCACAGGATAGGAAACAGGAAGAATGATTGATTAGTACAACTGAACACTGTTGTTTTGATGGAGACACGGTATTTTCTTTTTCAAAATTTCCATGTTCTATAAACATAGAATCTATAAACTACAAAGTAGAAAGCTAAAGAACTAATGAATAGCTCAAAATTATGTTGTGTTATTTCAGAAAAAAATGAAAACACAAGATATCCAGTCAACACAAAAAGTAAGAATACAAAGTATATATGGGTGAAATAATCTTCAAAGTATGGTGAATTAAACTATAATATTTTACCATTTTGTAAACCTCAATAAAAATTGGAAAATCTACATAAAGTTAATGATTGTATAGTACTTTATATCATTTGCTAAAGCTTGCCTTTATTAGAGCTGGAAAGTTCAATGATTAATTCACTGAGGTAGTAGACTACTACATATAAAGAACTATTTTCCCCCAATCATCAAACCTAAATAGATTCCAAAACATTCGTTATGCCAGTAAAACTAGATAACTAAAATGCTACATGAGATGCTATAGAGAAAAGAAGTGAAGGGAAGCCTAGCAACTCAGTTACTTAATGGTACAAAAGGAAGAAAAAAGAGATAAAAGAGCTAGGTGAGGTTAATGAATTGCTGGCATGATAATTATGAATACTGGATTTTAAAAGCCGTATTTAATGATACAAAGAAATAATATAGTTTGACAATGTAAATTTTATTTCAAAACTCCAAGAATTGTTCTTAATAGGTAGTATATTAATAAAAATATACCATCCACAAATAAAATTTCATATATAACTATACCAAAAGTACCATTTGCAACAAATTCTAAGAAGATAAAATATTTTGGAAGATTTTTTTCAACAAATGCTTAAATCTATACAAAAAATAGTAAAGGGGAGGGTTACAACTAAGTTGGTAAAATTTATGCTTTACCATCTGAGGAATGACATGCAAGTTTGTCCCCTAACATCTGCACATAGGCACACACACATACACATGCTCAAACACACATTTGCTTGCATATATATGAACATGCAAATACACATACACACACCTATAAAGAAAATATTTAAATCATTTATGAAAAACACAAAATTATATTTAAATAAATGAAAAGTCATCCCTTCTTCTTAGATGCCTCATTATTATGAATGTATTTTACCCTACCTTTATATGTATTTTTTCATTCTTACTGCTTTAATTTATTATTCCTTTTCCTGAAAATTGCAATACATTTATTTTACCTTTTATAAAAAATTTTATTATTTTTACTTTATGTGTATGAATGCTATGCCTGCATGTAGATACAATGAAAACATTTTTGAAATATCAATTAACATGCAAAAAGGGTTAAAAGAAGTTATTAGTAGGTAAAAGTGACTTAAGATATATACAGCCTCATCAAAGGTGCACTGAGATTGGAAACTCATATTTCTAATCCCTAAACTTCTCACAACTTTTTAATCATCAGAATTCTTAACACTGTCTACTTAGATTTTTTAAATTTTTTTATTGATTTTCATATATTTCATACAAAACATCTCAATCAATTTTAATCATCTTTTTACCCCCATCTCTACTGGCACCCTATCATAACCACACCCCCCAACTGGAATTCATACATCTGTCATTTGTGTTGAGGCCTATTGTCTCAAGTTAGTGTCCCCAGACATTTCTCAGTGCAACTTCATCTACTGAGGTCTGGTCAGCTTATCTAATGTCCCTCGCTTTAAGAAGATCAGTTCTTTCTCACATAGCAATAGTCAGTTGCCAATATTTCTTCATCTAAGATTGGGATCTGCTGTCCATTTCCCTAGTTCTATGCTGGGCTTTTGTCTACTTGAGTTTGCATGGGATTTCTATATGCTGACACCATTGCTGTAGATTCAAATGAGAGGGTCCCAAGAGCTTGTAGGACTCTGTTTCCATATGGTCATGTACCTTCACCTTAGTTCTTACAATTTTTCTGCCCCCTCTTCCACAATGCTCCCTGAGCACTGGGTGGGTGAAGTTTAATGTAGGATTCCTGTCCAAGAACCAGAATTCTGAAGACTCTTAGCCACTACACTCTAGCCATTTGTGACTTTTGTGTTTCTGGTCCTCTGTTGCATGAGGGAGCTTCATTAATGAGAACTGGGAGATTCATTAGTGACCTGTTTACCCCTGTTCTATGTTCTGTGAGCCTTTGTCTAGAGGTTGCATTGTAGATGTGTCAGTTAGGCCTGGGAAATTCATAGACAATGTCTGTGTGTGACCAGTTGTGGTACTTAGTCTCCATTTGGTACAAAAGAAGCTTCTTTGACGAGTGATGACTGGGATATTTGTCTGTAAATATAAGGATACATATTCTTTACATAGTAAGAAATTATGTTACTCTAGGGCTTTGACAGTCTTGGGGTTTCTCTAAGATCTATGACCTCTAGAGCCATGTATATTTGGTTATGTTTATGGTACCACACTTGAGTTTTTTCCCATTGAGTGGGCTTTTATTCCAATTAGGTAACTGTTGATTGCCTCCAAGATAAAAATACCACTACTGCACCAATTTTGAATGATGTGCTGGCTATTGATACAGTTATTTGTACTTGAAGCTGGTTTTGGACCATTGATTGATGTTTTCCCTTGGTACCTTCATAGCGTTCTCCAGAGGTATAAGAGCTAGCCTTCAAGGAAGTGACTTCCAGGTCAGTTCCAGGTCCATTGCTCCAAATCTTGTGTCTGAATTATGTTCTGTCATCAGCGGTAGGGTCTTACCTTCAAGTTCTGTGATTAAGGGCTTAAACTTAAGTCCCTTGATTAAGGGCTGTAGCAATGGCCTGTGTAATTTTGGGATCTCTTGGACCACCCTAGCCAAGAACTCAGAGGAAGGTCTGGCACTGTCTGGCACTGTTTCTTGTTATATAGCCTTTAGCTATAGATTTGGACTCAGGTAGAGATATTGTATGTGTAATTTGTCATTAGGTTGTTGGACTAATATTACTCCCTCTCTTTTTTTAAAACTAAACTAGCTAGGCATTCTCTCTCTCTCTCTCTCTCTGTCTAACCCTTCCACCATGGTTTCCCAATTTAAAGTGCCCACATTTTCCCTATTTCTCCCTTGATAATACCAGCCTCCTATGACGCAACCTCTTTTGAGCCCCTTCTTTCCCTTTATCCCCAAGGTTCCTTGTATAACCCTCCCTTCCCCCTCCCATTTAAATAAGCACATATTTACCCATTTCTCCCTTTGTAACACCTGCCTTTTACTGTTCTTTTCTCTCAGGTTCTTTCTTTCCCTTTACCTCCCTGGTTCCTTTTTTTTTTTTTTTTTTTAAAGCCTGGTTCGTACAGTTATATCTGGATGCATATGTACATATAAGGATTTGGTGCTAGGATCCACATATGAGGGAGAATTACCAACAAAATTGAGGTTCTTAATTAAATGAAAATAGTTTTGTAAGAACTTCGTATTGAGAAAAAAAGAAAATCATAAGCTAATTAGTAGTGGAGAAAACCTTTGCAAAAGATCATATATATATATATATATATATCACATACAAATAACTATCATGCATAATTTAAATAATCATAAGGAAAAGCACGTAAGCCCTATAAAATGTGTTGGCAAAATGATATTAACAAGAAATTTTAAGGAGGAATTATTAATGCAACCTTTTAACCATGAGAATACATTTATCTTACTCAGTAAGAGAAACATGTCAAACCACAATGGGGTTTCAGGTTTCCTCAGGAAAGCTAACCAAGAAGCAAAAACAAAATAACAACCATACTTTTAAATATTTTAGAGATATTATAGAGAAAGGGGGTGTCTCACACATCACTGCTAGAAATATTACATATTAGGACCACTATAGAGAGGAAGTTGATAATATATTTTGCTCTAGCTTATACTATCAAGTTTTATGTACAAAATTGTTTACAGATCATCTTAACTTTTATTTATGAAATGAAAGGGTTATATAAGAAGATATGCATAAGTCTACTTATCTTCTGTACAAAGAAATGCAAGGCATAAAACAGGAAAAAGTGAAGTTGGTTAGTACAAGGGTGTTATATATAGATCTAATGGATGGTGGATAGAGTCACATTTATGACTCTTAACATTTTGTATAATTTTGATGTTGGAAAACATGACATATATAATATACATATATACATATATATTTGTGAATAGCCCCCTGAAATGTAAAGTTGAATGCAAATGGAAATACATGAACCTAAACAAATTCCAAGTTTATATGATAAGGGTGGAAACAAGCCAAGCATTTTTTTTTAAACTCCCTCTTTCAGAATATTCAATCTAAATTTGGAGAAGAAAAATGAACATCTATTCACCTATACTTAGACTACTTCCTTGATAATACAGCTTGGACGTTTTGAAAATAAAGATTTTCTCTTGAAAAGATGAGTTAAATATATTGAGCCTGATTGGAGCCAGATTTCTCATTACTGGGGGATTAAGAGAGATCAGTTTGAGTTCATAATTTTGTGGTTTAAAGAGATGCTGCTGCTGCTGCTGCTGCTGCTGCTGCTGCTGCTAATGATGATAATGATGATTGAGACAAGTAGATGGATATACTGCTTGGTTCTCTCTTCTAAATTAGCATTGGAACAGAAATACCATAGTAGCAACAGTTACGCAACATCTCTGATTTTACTTTCTAATGCCATTCCCCTCACAAACAAAACACTTTGGGGAAAAACTTGCATAACTTAAATAGGAAAAGTACAACCTGTTAGAGGTCAGATGAGAACAAAGTCTTGGTAGTTTATCAAAGAATGAATCAACAAAATATTAAAATGCCTCTGCAGGAGAATGCTTGATGCTTGATTTAAGAAGAAAAACATGTATCCTGAAAAGAACAGTACTTAACACATGCTAAAATACAAAAGAAAAACAAAAACTTCTAGTTTAGGAATTCTCCTTAACAGCAGTGCTAACAGGGAGTGCAAAATTCAGAATGTAAAGTACATGTTCCTAAACAATATTATACTGAAATGATCAGTCAAGAAGAATGAGGAAACTGAAGTATTTAACCTTAAATTAATCTCTGAATTTAATATAACTCTAGTTACAGCTATAATGTTTAATGTCTGAATGCTAACAAAAGAAATCTAAAATTTATATATAAAAGTATTTATAAAAACAAAATACTTCTGAAATATAAAAAAAACACTGGGCGGCTCTCTCCAACCCACAATCCTCTCTTTTAGGAGTAAATCCATTGTGCCCTCCTTGCCTTGACTCCCCCAGCCTCATTCATCATCCAATCTCCCCGACAGGTCTCTCCTCCTAGCATGAATACTGTCCCATTCATTGTCTTCGCACCCCAGACACCTAGGGAACCACCTCTGCTTCCTGATCCTTTGCATTCAGACCAACCCAGCTCCTCAGTGTAGTCCTCAGGAGCAATTGGGGCCTCTTCCAGCCCACATCATCCTTTGCATCTCTGGGTGGCATGGCCATCAGCTGCCCTAGACCAGCATCTTTCCTGGGCCCAGTCTCAGGCGAGTCCAACCCCGAAATTCCTGAGGCTAAAATCTTTCCTGGAGGGATCCAGACCTTAGCAGAAAGGCTGAGAGCATCAGATCCTCATCTGACTTAGGCCTCTGTGGGAACTACTGAAGACAAAAGCAATCTGGCCACTACAATATAAAATCAAAGGAGAGAATTGGAAGCTTAGAGGAATCAGCTTTTCATGCCCAAAAAGTAAACCTCAAAGACAAATAAAGTTCACAAAAAGAAGCAGACCTAAATTGAAGGCTTGAGTCTCACACAAGAATTAGAAACTACAAAGTAAATTCACATGTCAAAAATCACAGAGAAAAATAATAACATGAAAAACCAAAATAAAATATCTCCACAAAACACAAATAGTCCTCTAGAGGAGTACAATGAGAACCCCCCAGAGATAATGCAGGACATGGAACTCAAAAGAACAATTATAAACATGATTTTAAAAATTAAGTGAATATAAAGAACACACAAACAAAGAAATCAAAGAACTGAAGGAAGACAGGTATAATCTTCTGAATGAATTCAGAAAAGAGTTAGAAGTATTGGAGAATACTCAGGCTGAAATGAAGAAGGAAGTGAAACACTCAGTAAGCCAATTAGAAATGACAGGAGAAACCCTCAACAGTAGGATGAATGAAATGGAAAACAGAGTATCAAGACTGAAAGATAAAGTGGACAATCTAGACCACTCAAGCAAAGATTATGAAAAATTTAAGAAATAACAAGAATGGAATATGCAGGAATTGTGTGACACCATAAAAAGACCAAACTTATGAATCATAGGCATACAGGAAGGAGAAGAATCCCAAGATAATGGCATGGACCAGATCTTCAACAGAATCATGGAAGAAAATTTCCCAAAATTAAAGAAAGACATGCCCATATAAATATAAGAAGCACATAGAACACCAAATAGACAGGACCAGAAAAGAAACTCTCCACGGAACATCATAGTGAAAACACTAAATGTACAAAACAAGGAGACAATTCTCAAAGCTGCGAAAGAGAAACAAAAAGTCACATAAAATGGAAAAAGCATTAGGATTACAGCTGACTTTTCAGGGCAAACTATGAAAGCCAGAAGAGCCTGGACCAAAGTATTCCCAGTTTTAAGTGACCGCAGATGCCAACCCAGATTACTATACCTTACTATACCCAGCCAAAATGTCTATTATAGTCAAAGGGAAAGAAAATTCTTCCATGACATGAATAGATTGAAGGAATTCATGTCAAAAAAGCCAGCCCTTCAGAGAGTTCTGGAAGCAATACAAAGAGCTGAAGAAAGGAATGACTATCCCTG
>NW_008333887.1:269064-292139 GCF_000622305.1 Nannospalax galili | reverse complement strand
TAAATTTAAATATTAAATATTAAACTCAACAGTCAAAAGACACAGACTAGGTGAATGGAATAAAAAACAAAACCTATCTTTTTGTTCTCTGCAAGAAATTCATCTAACTTTCAAGTATAGGCACTGTCTTAAAGTGAAAGAATGGAAAAAATATACCAAGCAAATGGTACTAAGAAAAAAGCAGGTTTAGCAATTCTAATACCTGACAAAATAGATTTTAAAATAAAACTAATCAGAAGAGATAAAGAGGACCACTTCATTTTGATCAAAGGAACAAAAATCTAGAAGATATTACAGTCATGAACATATATTCACCAAACTCTGGTGTACCCAAATTCATAAAAAAAAAAAAAAATGCTACAGGACTTTGAGACCCAGATTAATCCCAACTCATTAACAGAAGGGACTCCAATACCCCACTGATCCATTAGACAGGTCAACAGGACAGAGAGTTAACAGACAGACATCTGAATTAAACAATACCATATATTAAATGGACTTAACAGACATCTACCAAGTATTCCACCCAAGAACCGAAGGACATACTTTCTACTCAGCGCCACATGAAACCATCCCTAAAATCGACCATATCCTGGGGCACAAAATAAACCTCAACAAATACAAACAGATTGAAATAATTCAATGCATTCTCTCAGCCCACAATGCAATAAAGCTTACAATCAACACTGGAAGAAGCCTCAATCACCACATGAACACATGGAGATTAAATAACACACTCCTGAATGATGAATGGGTCAAAAGAGAAATTCAGAAAGAAATGAAAGTATTCCTGGAACTAAATGAGAAGGACAATACAACACAACAAAAACTCTAGGACATGCTGAAAGCTGTCCTTAGATGGAAGTTTATAGCTCTAAGTGCCTACATCAAAAAATCAAGAACACAAATACATGACTTAATGTTGCCACTCAACATACTTGAAAAGCAACAGTAAATGAAACCCAAACCCAGCAGACAAGAAGAAATAACAAAAATCAGGGCAGAAATTAAAGAAATTGAAAAAAAAGAATACAGTACAAAGAATCAACAAATCCAAGAGCTGGTTCTTTGACAAGATAAACATGATTGACAGACGGCTAGCCCAGTTAACCAAAAGAAAGAAAGACCACCTCCAAATCAGCAAAATCAGAGATGAAAGGGGAAACATAATGAGACACCAGAAAGATACAAAACATTATAAGGGAATACTTTAGAAACCGAAATGCTACTAAATTTGAAAACTAAAATTAATGGACAGATATCTAAAGGCATGGGAACCACCCAAACTAAACCAAGAAGAGAGTAACAGCTTTAAAAGACCCATAACACAAAAAAGAAATTGAAACAGTAATACAAAACTTCCTGACTAAAAATAGCCAGGACCAGATGGATTTACAGCAGAATTCGATCAGACATTTAAAGATCTACATCCAATACTACTTAATTTATTCAAAAAGATAGAAATGGAGGGAGAACTTCGAAATTCCTTCTATGAAGCCAGCATCACTCTAATACCAAAGCCAGATAAAGATACAACCAAAAGAAAAAAAAAAAAAAACTATAGACCCATATACTTAATGAGCATAGATGCAAAAATTCTCAACAAGATACTTGCAAACCTCATACCTACAACAGATCAAAAAGATCATCCACCATGATCAAGTTGGCTTTACCCAGATGTGTAGGGACGGTTCAAGATATGTAAGTCAATAAACATCATAAATCCTATAAATGGGCTCAAAGACAAGAACCACATGGTCATCTCAATAGATGCAGAGAAGGCCTTTGACAAAATTCAACATGCATTTATGTTCAAAGTCCTAGAGAGAATTGGACTAGAGGGAACATACCACAACATAATTAAAGCCTTATATTACAAACCCACAGCCAACATCATTCTAAATGGAGGAAAACTGGAAGTATTCCCATTGAAATCAGGAACCACACAAGGTTGTCCACTATCTCCACTTCTCTTTACCATAGTGCTTGAAACTCTTACAAGAGCAATAAAGACAAGATCAGGAAATTAAAGGAGTAATAATTGGAAAAGGAGATCCATGCATTTATGTTCAAAGTCCTAGAGAGAATTGGACTAGAGGGAACATACCACAACATAATTAAAGCCTTATATTACAAACCCACAGCCAACATCATAAGAGACCAAAAATTCCACCAGAAAACTCTTAGAAATTATTAACATGTTCAGTAATGTGGCACATTACAAAATTAATCTACAAAAGTCTGTAGTCTTTCTATATACCAATAACAAGCAATCAGAGAAAGAGTACATGGAAACACTCCCCTGCACAATAGTTGCAAAATAAAATAAAATAATTCAGAATAAACCTGACCAAAGACATTAAAGAGCTCTACTATGAAAATTTTACATCTTTAAAGAAAGAGATTAAGGAAGACATGAGAAAATGGAAGGACCTCCCATGATCATGGATTAGAAGAATTAATATTGTGAAAATTACCATCTTATCAAAAGCCATTTATAATTTCGATGCAATGCAAATCAAAATCCCCATGACATCAGAATAAACCTGACCAAAGACATTAAAGAGCTCTACTATGAAAATTTTACATCTTTAAAGAAAGAGATTAAGGAAGACATGAGAAAATGGAAGGACCTCCCATGATCATGGATTAGAAGAATTAATATTGTGAAAATTACCATCTTATCAAAAGCCATTTATAATTTCGATGCAATGCAAATCAAAATCCCCATGACATTTTTCACAGAATTGGAAAAAACATTCTAAGATTCATATGGAAGCACAAAAGACCTCAGGGAACCAAAACAACCCTGAGCACTAAGAGCAAAGCTGGCAGGAATACTATACCAGATTTCAAGCTGTATTACAGAGCTATAGTCATAAAATTGACATGATACTGACACATAAAATAGACCCATAGATCAATGGAACAAAATTGAAGACCCAAATACCAGTACATGTAATTTCAATCACCTCATATTTGACAAAGGGACCAAGAATATGCACTGGAGGACAGTGTGTTCAGCAAAAGGTGCTAGCAAAACTGGATCTCCACCTGCAGAAGAATGAAACTAAACCCCTATCTTTCACCCTGCACAAAAGTCAATTCCAAATGGATCAAAGACCTCAGTGTAAAGCCTGAAACTCTGAAACTGTTAGAAGAAGACATTGGGAAAAACCTACAAGATATAGGTGTAGCAAAGGATTTTTAAACCAGAATTCAATTGTTCAGGAAAGTTGCTCAAGAAACAATGTCAAAAATCAAATGGGACCTCATTAAACTAAAAAGCTTCTGTACATCAAAGGAGGCAACCAGGGAAGTGAACAGAAAACCCACAGAATAGGAGAAAATATTCATCAGCGACACATCCCACATAAGTTTAATATTCAGAATATATAACGAACTCAAAAAATAGAATCAAGAGAAGAAGTAACCCAATTAAAAGATGGGCTAAGGAGCTGAACAGAGAGTTCTCAAAAGAAGTAAAAATGGCTATGAAGCATCTTAAAAGATGTTCAACATCACTAATAATTAAGGAAATGCAAATTAAAACTTCTCTAAGATTTCATCTTACCCCGTCACACTGACTAAGATCAAGAGAACAAATGATACCAAATGTTGGAGAGGATGTGGGTAAAGGGGAACACTCATCCACTGCTGGTGGGGCTGTAAACTTTTTCAACCCCTATGGAAAGCAGTGTAGAGATCTCTTAAAGAAACAACAAATGAACCTACCATTTAACCCAGTTATACCACTCCATGGCATATCCCAAAGGACTCATCCTACTGCAGATGTACCTTTACATCCATTTTTGTTGTTGTTCTTTTCACAATAGCTAAAAAATGGAAGTACTCTAAGTGTCCCTCAACTGAGGACTGGATAATGAAAATGTGGTAAATTTGCACAATGGAGTGTTACTCAACAGTAAAGAAAGATGAAAACATGAAATTTTCATGTAAATGGATGGAACTAGAAACTGTTATACTAAGTGAAGTAACACAGACTCAGAAAAAATATTGACATATGTTCTCCCTCATATGTGGAAACTAGAACCAAACCCTTATAAGTGAGTATGTATCCAGACATAACTACAGGAATCAGGATAATGGAAAGGAAACAGAGAAGTAAAGGAAAAGAAAGAACCTGAAATAGAAGAACAATAGGATACAGGCCTAATGAGGGAGATATGGATAAAAACTGGGTTAGTTTAAGGGAGGGGGGAGGGAAGGGTATAGAAGGAACCTAGGGGATAAAGGGAAAGAAGGAGCTCGAGAGAAGTAGGACCGTAGGAGAAGGGTATTATTAAGGGAGAAAGGGGGAAATGGGGGCACCTTAACTGAGAAAACCATGATGGGGGCATTTGGCCCGAATTCACTCTGGGTCTCCGGTGTGATCAAACCATATAATATATTTTATGTGTATTTATTAACTTACAAAGGAATGAGTACCCAATGCCTAGTCCGCGCCACACCACAGACCCCACCTTATCAGACCATGCCAAGGCCATAATTTGCTCATGCCTCTGGGGCCAGTAATAATCCCAGGTCCATAAAAGTCAGTCCATTCTGTCTTTCAGCTGTTGTGCTTGGCGTTCACATGGCTTGTGTGCTTCCCTAAGGCTGGCAACTTCTCCAGCTTGGCTCACGGCTTCCATTCCAAACTGGCTCCCAGCCATACCCCCATAGTCCACACACTGTTGCAGGCCATGCCCATTTGAGGAACTAGCCAATCGGGAGACACTCCACCCCTTTCCTCCCCTCTTACAATCTTTCCATCCAACCTCTGCTAAAGTCCCTGAGCCTTGGAGGGGGTGATAGATGTAGGGCAATCTCTATTGTATCATGGCGAGAGAGTGGCTTCTTTGGCCTTACCCTTAGTCATCTTTAGGCTATGGCCACTGATCTATCTCAGTGGTGTTTCTTCTACTATAAAGATAAATGGAAGGAAGTAGACACATTTAAACAAACATGAATGTAAATACAGATGCCCAGAAGATATCCCAATAGGTGTACTATATTCATTAAACAATATACCCATGATGACTTTTCCACTAGGGCCTGTAGCCTTTCTCAACGAAAGGCATTGGCCTGGTCTACAGTACCAGATGTGTGTTCCAACCCTAGGGGCAGGCCTTATCCAATTAGAAATTTGTCAGTTTCATGCATGTGGTTGAGCCATTATTGTACTTGCAGGTATTGCTTGCCATGTTGGTAGTGTGCAGCACATGGGATCCATCATTGAGTAGACTTATAGGGGCTCCTTTCTTCCTCAACCATCAGTATAGAGCCTTCTGGCAATATGAATGTCATCCATCCAATGGCACAGAGTTTTTGGCTTAGTTCCATCTCTTCTTCTTCTCCTGTGCTCACAACATGCAGTGTCCTCAGCAACATGGCATTACCAACCTTTCTAGTGTATAACCAACATTAGTGGCAATAGCTTTGATGAATTGGAGGACCTCTAGGAGTTTTCTCTGACCAACAGCACATAGAGGAGCAACCCACCCCTGATACTATAGATTTTCTTAACAGTTGTCTATAGCTGGCCTTTGCTTCTTCAGGTATCTTTCAAATGGGTTTCACATCTGCAAAACATTCAAAGGAACATTAACATTACATATTAAATCACTCATAGACAAGGTGTCATAAAGCATGGAAAGGTTTTGTCCATTCGTATTAACTGCTTTCTCCATAGATCCTTGTTAGGTACCATAGTATGGATATGAGGCATTAATTTGGTTATCTCATTACCATTTTTAGTTATCCCTTTAGATTCTTTTATTCTTGATATACTTACAGGTGTTGGCCCCAGTTGCCTGACCCTGCACTGGGCTAAGGAGGCAGGGGGCTTCCCCTGTACCCCCTGCACTTGTTGGTTTCCTGAGTCAGACAGGCTCTGGGTCTGCCTCCTGACTGTAGCCACATTTGTCATCTTCCCATTGACCACACCAGGTTGCTGGGGGAGAACTTGGTGAGAAAACCTGCTTCCATCCCTAGTGTAGCCTTTATCAGGAGATAAATGCATCTTATTTAATCCTTGGGGATTCTTAACCACCCCTTGTACAGTTGTTATCCCTCGAATGTCCTTTGTAAACTGTTCTGGTTTTAAAGTCTTCCAGAAATGCCTTATTACTGAATTTCATTTTCTATCAATTTTTTCTCTGGGGATTTGGGCTTGACATAAGTCTTCCCACATTTGTCTTTGAGTAACCCAAGTGAACCATTTCCTCTGTCTGGTCTTTTTTATATCTCTTACAGGGTGTTCTGTTATTTCACAGAAAAATTTTACACGCTGGTCAGAATCATTTAGATTTGTCAAAGCTTCTCACACATTCAAAGATCCTGTCCTATCAAAGGGTTAAGTAAAGCCATTAAAGCCCCATACCATTCTCGAGGTCCCAGTTGAATTAAGCTTTCTTTCATATCTCTCGTGAACACAGTCTCATCTGGCCCAGTGAACTGGACATCATATGTTGCTTTTCTCATACCTAATTCTCTCAGTAATTCCTGCCCCTCCTTTATAGTCCTCCAGCTGCTGCTAATCATGTTAGTCTCCCTTGGTGACAACCATGTATCTTTAATGCCTTCAACTAGCCATCCCATTAAGGACTGCTTGCCCTGCGTTGGCCTAGGTTGAACATCCTATATTGTCAGGATGGATGGGTGGTTATATAACTCATCTGTGAAGCTTCTGAAGGACTTAGACCGATGTCATTTGCTCCCATGTCCCATACTCTCACAAGTCACGTGGCGAAGGGCTCTCTGCTTGCTTGCTTGTAAGATTTTCCTAGTTTTAACAGTTCTAGGATGGACTATTTCCTAACTATAGTACAGTTACCTTTTTTTTTCCTTTTTGCTATTATCTGTCTTTTACTCTGAGTCCTTGTACTTTACAGAAGTCAGTGTCCAGTCTTTTTTCTCTCTCCAGCCCTGCAACTGGGTCTTCCAGTACAGCCTTTTCAGCTTCTCCTGCCTGGGGCATTTTTTTTGATTATTTATTTCATAACTAAATGATTAGAAGAGGCATTTCATTACAACAGCATTGGCATATTCAATAAAAATTTCCACCGCTAAGATGCTTCTCTTTCAAAATTGTCTGTAAATTGTCAGGCTTACAGTTGAGTTAATACAGTTATACAATATTGTACTCCATATAAACTTTTTAATTAAATGAGGTTTTAACCTTTAAAAAAGATCTCCATTTCATTATTAAAATACACAGTTTCATACAGAAAAATTAATTTTCAATGCAATTGACATTAAGATGTTTGCACATGCGTTTCTAATCTCTATATATATCTGATTATTACTAGTCACAGTCAGTTACTTTCTGATCTACTTAGCATCTGAACATGGATTTAAAGTCATCAGGTATATATCAATGGTAATGTTTTTCACATCTACTAGTTATTAAGGAGCAATTTTTATGCTTTGAAGAATTTTATTTTATAGACCCACTTCCCAGGTAGCACCCTCCCATAGCCTCCCTCCCCCCAATAGAGCTTCCACGTGAAGCCAACCATGGTTGAGTAGGAGCTTTGACTTATCTTCACATAGGGGGAACTGGTAAAAGAAAGGAGCCAGGGGCTCCTCCCAAGTCCATGTGACCCCTGAGGAACAGATCCTTAAGCGACCTTAAGAGTAAAAATAAATCGGTTTATCTGGACCAACTGTGTGGCCGTAAACACCCAAAGGGAAAGTATAACCAAAGATTAAATGTGCCAATATAATTTCATAAGAGACCATATGTATAGCTAAAGGCTACATAGCAAGCAACAATGCCAGACAGGCAATACCTCCTTCTGAGTTGTTGGCCAAGGTGGCCAAAGGGATTCCCAGATATTAACCCAGCATAGAACTGGGAAATTGAACTGTAGACCCCAATCTTATCCAAATGAATATTGACAAGTGAATACTGCTAGATGAGGAACAGTTGACCCTCCTAAAACAAAGACCTCTAGATAGGCTGACTAGATTCACCAGTTGGACAAGCAGTGGAGAATGGCTGGGGTGCTGACAACACAGGAGACAGTAGCAGGGATATCAGAGTATAAGGGCATATCTTTTATGATGCAAAGTGGTCACTCTTTTTCCCCAGGCTCTCCATTTGGGTCTAGAGAAGGTAAAAGATTTTCTAGCTTTTGGGTGACTTTTAACAAATCTTCACATACCTGCAACATATCCCCACATTTATAACAATGCTATGGCCCTGCTTTTGCATTGCTGCCCTCTATTTAGTAAACCATTGCAAAAACCACATCAGCACCACCATTGGTGCTCTTCTAAAACTCATTCTCAGTTTCATCATATCCTGTCAGACTACGGCCAATTGTGTGGCCTGAATTCTCTCTGGGTCACCTGCAAGATCAGACAAACAATATATTTTATTTGTATTTATTAACTTAGAAAGGAATGAGTACCTAGTGCCTAACCCCTTGCAGCACCTTTGAACCTGCATTATCAGACCTTGCCATGCCCATAATTCGCTCATGCCCTGGGGCCAGCAATCGCCCCAGATTCATAAAAGTCAGTCTATTCTGTCTTTCAGCTGTTGCTCTCTGCATTCCCAAGGCTCGCAAGCTTCCCCAGGGCACCCAGCTTCTCCAGCTTGGCTCATGGCTTCCATTCCAAAATGGTCCCCGCCACACCCCCCCCATTGGAGGAACTAGCCAATCGGAAGACAAGGGGTGAGAAAATGCGAAAGATAAATAATGCCTAGCTAGTTTTGAAATCCAGAGGGAACCATATTACTTCTACAACCAACTGACAAATTACACATACCAGATCAAGAAATATTTCTCTAGGTAAGGTTTATCTGAGAACAATTGGTCTTTGCCTAAGATTTATGTACATATGTACATGACACACAGTAATTAAAAGCACCAGACTGGTGGAACTAACCTTCTTGGATGTTTAACAAACATACTTTGAGGCCTGTACTAATTTGGTCAGGGGGACATAAAGGACATTTTTTGCTCCTTATACTCCTGGGTCAACTAGTTCCAGGAGACTATGAGCATCTCTCAAAATGTCTTGTAATTGTGGTGGGTCACTTGTCCTCTTGATCAAGGAGGCCGAGGAGACCCCACCAGATGGAATTGAACCAGTGTTCATTCTACAAAGAGGAGGGTCAACACAGAAGAATCATTTCATCCATGCTTCCAAGAGAAGCCAACCATGGTCAAGCAGGACCTTTGACTTATCTTTACATAGGTGGGACCGGTAAAAGAGGGGACCCAGGGTCTCCTCCCAGGCCCATGTGACCCCTGAGGAACAGGTCCTCAAACGACCTTAAGAGTAAAAATAAATTGGTTTATCTGGGACAACTCTATGGACTTAAACACCCCAAAGGAAAGTATCACCAAAGATTAAATTGGCCAACATAATTTCATAAGAGTCCATATGCATAGCTAAAGGTTACAAAAAAGTAACAATGCCAGATAGGAGATACCTTCCTTTGAGTTTTTGGCCAGGGTGGCCAAAGGGACTCTGAGGTAGTAACCAGCATAAAACTGGGAAAATGAACAGCAGACCCCTTTCTTATCTTAAGGAATATTGGCAACTGAATGATGCTAGATGAGGAACAGCTGACCATCCTAAAACAAAGACCTCTAAATAGGCTGACTAGATTCACCAGAAGGGCAAGAGGTGGGGAATGGCTGGGGGTGCTGACAACATAGCAGACATTAGTAGGGATATCAGAGTATAAGGGCTGTAGTGGGGGGAAGGAGGCTATGGGAGGGTGCCATCTGGGAAGTGGGTGTATAGTCAAATAAGATGATTTGGGATGTTCTGTGTGATACACACACACACACACACACACACATAAAAGAAAATCAACAATTTGTTTTAAATGTACTATATTTGGGGAGGAAGCATGGAAATTTACATGATGCTAATTAGTAGTGCTGATAAACATTACCACTGAAATCTACCTGATGACTTTCACACAGGCACCAAGGATCCAAGTGCAACCGATTATGACTAGTAATAATCAGATACATACAGATGAGAGATGCATGTGCCAACATCTCAGCGTTAGTAGCAAAGACAATGAGCAGTGTTAGTAGCAAAAACAATGAGTCTTTCTGCAAGGAACAATATATTCTAAAATGAAATGGAGATCATTTTTAAAGGTTAAAAAACTCATTCAATTTTATGTCTTACAGTGATTATACTGATTTCAATATTGTATAACTGTATTAATTCAACTGTGAACCTAGAAACTTGCACCCACTTGTTAAAGAGATGTACTCTTGCTCTGGAATGTGTTACTGAATATGTTAAAGCTGTAGTGAAATGCTTCTTCTAATCATGTAGTTATTAAAAATTTAAAAAAGATAATGATAAAAAATAATTCTTCAAAGCATAAAAATTGCTCCTTAATAGATAGTTGATGTGAAAAACATTACCATTGAAATCTACGTGACGACTTTATATTCATGCTCAGGTACCAAGGAGCTCAGAAGGTAACCCACTGTGAGTAGTAATAATCAGATATATAGAGATTATAAATACATGTGCAAACATCTTAATGTCAATTGCACTAAAAATGAATTTTTCTGTAAAACAAAATCACTGGGCAAAATGTATTATAAACATTACGTGAGTGCCATTTTATCAGTGTGTAATATAAGATATCTAATAAAAGAAAAATCATCACAAGCAATATTACAGAAATGATTTGCCAGTGGTTTAAAAGACAACATATTTGAATAATTTGTTCACAGATATATTAAAGGAATGCAAACAAATAGAAATGTCTTGAGAATTAACTACAGTTAATTTGACAATAAAAACTATAAATAAACTCATGCAAAGCTGACCAACCTCTATAGGCAACATGCAAATTAGAACAGCTGAAATGACTTCTGTAACCTATTGTGTCAAGAACAATTTTTTGGAAAAGTTTCAGAATATAAAATACAGCTAAGTGTGTGAAGAACCAGGTTCAGTTGTACCCTGCAGGTGACTGTGGAAATTTATGCAGATATTTTGATGGGAAGTATGAAAGAGTTTGAAATTTTAAATACATATCAAGAAACAAGTCCTTTTACTTAATTTTCTATTTCAGGAACAAAAACACATATACTCCTAATGACATATGGACTAGAGTCATAATTTTAAGCAAGTTTCTATTAATAGGGAAATTTAAAAAATGTATAATTACACAATGGAACAATAGACAAAAATTTAAAGCATGAACATACATATAAGTACTTAGTTAATTAAACTTTCAGATATTATTATTGGAGAAAAGCAAATTGAAGAAAAATTTGTAAAGGATAATACCATCTTTGAAAAACAAAGTATATATACATAAACAGTATTTTTTTTTATTTGGTATTTTGAGACAAGGTCTCCCTGTAGCAATACCATCTTTGAAAAACAAAGTATATATACATAAACAGTATTTTTTTTTTATTTGGTATTTTGAGACAAGATCTCCCTGTAACTGTAGCTGGCCTGGCCTGGATTCGCTAATGGAGACCAGGCTGGCCTTGACAGCACAGAGATTCACCTGCCTCCGCCTCTGGAGTGCTGGGATTAAGAGCATATGCCACCACGCCTGGCTCATATTTTTATATACTTGCATGCATGTTTTTAGACATGTATTCAAAGATAAGGGATTATATAACAGAATTGAGATTGGAGATAAGAGAGGATGTATATTTTGTCTAGAAGAGTAAACAACAGATATTGTAAACTGTGAGTCTGTATTCCATCACATTTATGAAAGAACTGAGGCCCAATGTTTGATACAGAAAAGAGATTGTTAAGCTCAGAATGCTAGAGATTTAAAGATAGGGAACTGGTTTCTTTTTGGCCCCAGTGAAAGTTTCAGGGCAACAGACATAGCTGAAGACACCAAAATGGCATGAACATGCATGAGGGGGAACGATCGCATGAGATATGGACCAGGAGAGGCCAGCCTTGCTCTTCTTTAACGACCCTCTCTTCAGAACTTTTGTGCCGCCATAGCAAAATCCATGACCTCAACAACTTAAAGAAGAATATGTTCACATTGCTCATGGTTTCAAAACTTTCAGTCCATGATGGTAGGGGTGGAGGGCTGGCAGAGCAGAGCTTTTCCCATGGTGGAAGCCAGAAAGCATAGAGAAGCCATGACATTAGGGTCCAGGACAAAACATTAAATGCTGCCAGCAACCTGCATTCTCTTAGCAGGCTAATTTTCAACAGCCCCATCCCTCCCACTCATCTACTGAAACTATGACTCCATCAGGGGATGGATCTACTCGTTAGGTGAGAGCTGTGACGATCTAATCCTCTCTGCAAATGCCTACCCCACACATACTCAGAGATGAACATTACTAATATAGGTGTCTCAATCCAGTTTTTTTGGAATCAAAATTTAGCATCCTAAGTACTAACTGGGTGTCATGAGAAGTACAGTTCCTTCACAGGTAGGACCATACATGACCTAATTTCTTCCCACAAGTTCCTGCCCCTCTACCACTGCTTATATGCTCCACAGTACCTCCTCACATTACCAAACTGGGACCAAGCTTTCAGCACAATCCATGGGTGAAAAAACTCAGCTGAACCATAAAGCTGAAAGTCAGACCTTTGAAAATGGGGAGAAGACAACATAGAAATGAAATGACAAGGTGCAAGAGAAGAAAAGAAGCATCAGGCAGAAAAACTATGGTCTCTTGGCTAAAGGATCTTGAGTTGTTGTGTTCTAGGCTGAGTGGCAGGGTTATCCCACAGGTAGTACAGAAGCAGACTAGGTCCAGGGGTACCCAAAATTAAACTGGGAAACTCACCTGAGATGCAACTTAAACTCCAGGATTTTGCAAGTATATTCTGGTCTGTGATCCTACACATAGAGATAAGTGGATGGTGAGAGTCAGAACCAAATACTTAGATGACTTACAAGTAGCCACAAGGTCTGGAGGTCATTGATGCCCACACTTTCCTTATGTGGATTCTAATATTGATGATAATGTATTTATTGAATTGCAAAAAGACAAATGAGGTAGACGCTAAACAAAAGTGACAACTTTAACACCCTGCAGTTCTCTGACCAGTGAACAAAGTCTACATCAACTCAAATTGCACAGAGGAAAGTTAATCACCAGAAAATTGAAGTCCAGCCTACTCATCGGCTGTGATTTTGCTGGAACTGCAGAAGTGTCAACGTTATGGCAAGGAGAGAATGCAGCAATCAATAAAGCAGTAAGTAAGAAAGCTGTACAGAGGAAAATAATTCATAAATACACCTCTCCCCAAGAGAAGCCTGGTCTCTGAGAATGTGAAATGGTATCTTTCCGTATGCTTGCCCATGCGTGAATATGTGCATCATGGACATGCATAGATCATTCTTCAAAAAATAAAGGCCATTGAGAAACCTAAGCCTCGGGGTACTACTAATTGTCATGCTGTTTAAGGGGGTTAGGTAACATCTTTTGTAGAAGGGATGTTTTCTTTCTTTATTCAGTATTGTATTCATTTTCTCTTTAATAAATACCTATTGAGGTTTTATTATGTGTTATTCCTTAAATAAAAGTTAGCTACATACATCCAATAGAAACTAATTACATCAATTACACTAATAAAGTTTTGTGATTTTTGAAACTATGTCAGTCCTTGGAAACATCACAGTAGGGTGTCATGAAACATAGGAAAAATGCTTCTCACTCTCACCTAGCCATGTTCCCATACCTGTTTACACTGTGGTGTTATGATTATGTAAATGCAGTCACACTTTTCAAGATGCATCAAGTAATCATGACCTAATGTGAGATGAGACTTTACAAACAAAATTAGCAGTAGAAGCATAGGTATTCTCTAGTTCACAATAAGATGAAAACATGGCATGCTGGAGCTTGAGAGACTTGTAAGCAAAATGCACTGGTTGTTCTTGCAGAAGACCCAGTTTCAATTGCAAGCAACTACGTGGCAGCTAAAAGTCATCAATAACTCCAGATGCAGGAGAGTCCAACGCCGCCTTCTGATCTCCATGGGGAGTGCATGACATGGGTTCACTTACAAGTATGCAGGTGATACACTCGTACAAATACAAAATAAAAAATAATAAAATAATACAGTGACCTGCATTCGAGGTAAAATGACACATTTCATCCAGGCTGCCCTTCCTGCTCTGGCTCTTCAGATTTTCAAATTGAAAAAACCTAGGAGTGATGGGTAGAAAAACAACTGGAAGAATTTGTGAGACTATTTTCCTACTAACAAAAAGCTTCAACAGTTTCTCAATATTCTAGCAAAACATGATGTCATAACTGCTTTATTCTTTCAGAGAAAGAATAAAGTTGAGGTAAAAGACTAAAGTCAGATCTTGCAGGAGACAGAAAGAGGATTAATTCCTAGTTTCAGCAAAGGCGACACAGCTTCTCCTCGGACAAGCAAGCTATGCAAAGGTGTGAGGGGGTGGGACTGAATTATATATGATTAGAAAATAAAGAAGGCACACTCACAGACACATGCACACAGACATGCACATGCACATAGCTGTGAAATCTACGTTGGGGTGTCCTTGGGCCCTTTTCCTGGAGATGCACAATATGAAGTTGCTTAACTTGACTGGCTAGTTTCATAATGGTGGAGCAAGGACAGCAAAGAGACATCCTGGCAAGAGAAGTGGGTTGCCTGGCTGACTGCTGCTGTGGCATTCTACCAGACCAGAGAGATGGATGTGGCTAACTACTAACAGTGGGGCTAAGGCAAGACATCTGTCTCAGGGAATTTCTGGTCTCTATTAATAACCACAACTCTTTGGTCATGATTTCCAGGATAACCTAACTAAATCCATGAGCTGTTAAACTTTCATGAAACTCTAACAATCCCAGTTCTTGGCATGTGAAGTTGAGAGGATTGCAGTGTGTCTGAGGCCAGCTGGGCAACAGAGTGGGATCCAGTCCACCCAGAGCTACAAAATGAAGTAGTATCCGCACCCCCCCTGAAAAGGCAGAAGAAAAGCAAGGCAAAACAATATAAAACAAAAAACCTTGAAGGAACCCCCATACTGTCACTTGAACAGTTTTGAAAATATGTGCTTCTAAGCTGAGGTAGTATATCCAACTGGTTGGGTGAGGTACATATTAACTTCAATGATGCACTAAAGGGACTTGGAGCTTCACCTTTGCCAATAATCTCCTTAACGTAAGGCCAGGCTTTGGGAAAAGAGGCCCTAGATTTAATCAGGGATGGAAACACAAAAGTGATTTCTTTCAACATGCTGCTACCAAGGCAGCAACTAAATAACAGCACAAGGTAATATTAAAGCATGGAACATTAGCGTAAAAGAGGCAGAGAGAGGAAGAACAGGTTGAGAGAGGCACAAACAATTCCCTATTGGGCAGCCTTAGATGGAATAAGCCTCAAGAAAGAGTGAGTTCATCTGAGTGCTTCCCAACTGTCTTGAAAAATCTGTTTCCCTGTGGTCATCCGCCACTTCTAGCTATTACAATCTTCCACCCCTCTTACCCAATTATCCCTGAGCCTTGGGAGGCAGAAGTTTGACATAAATGTCCTATTGGATTTCTGTGTAAATCATCATCTACTGCATAAGGAAGTTTCTCTGGTGACATCAAAGGGCATTTGGGGACACAAACTTGACTCTATAAGTATATATACATATATTTTTACTATATTCATAATACTGTATATGAGAGCACAATAATTTGGGCAGCAGATAGTAAGGCGGTACAGGTGCAGATAGGGAAGGGACTCTAATTACAATGGAAATATGCTGCAAGAAATTTGCAAAAATTCAATTAAAGAAAAAATGTTGAACTGATACTTAGATATTCTTAAGTAAAATATATGTGAATAAAGATTTTTGACACTTTAGAAAAGAGAGTGAGATAATAATAAATGAGAAGGAAAGATTATAAATGGATGTTGGTGGCAGCTGAAAACAAAATCTTTACAAAAGCATGTTTCAGAAAACCAAATGAATTTTAAAAACCACTAAGTGTTACAGTTTGCGAGTGTATTTAAATGAAGCAGTTAGAATCAGATATCTTTGGAAAGATTATGTGAAGAATCCTTTAAAATGAAGATATTTTACTAATTTTCACAAAACGTGTTACTGCTTCTTAATGGTGGACAACAGTAAGGAATTTAAAGTTAATGAAGGCCTTACTAGAAAATGTTTCAAGGTCTATAGCAAACTTCTTTGGCGATTTATTTGTTTAGTAATTCTTTTCTCTGTTGATACTCTACAGGAAGTGCTGTATAACCTTATTCAAAATTATAAAAAATAAATGGTTGAAATTTAAACTAATGAGCATTCACTCTATTGCATTTGTAACTCAGCATAAAAAGCTGCTTAACTGCTACATTAAGCAAAGAACTTAATAAACAGTGTGGCTCTGGTGGTTCCACTGAGTGATCCATACCAACTGGTCTGGGCATTGCTGCTGCACTGGTTTCCACCAGTGAGTATTAGGACTTGATTAGTAAACTGAGACCCATGCACAGCAACATTTGAAGAGCCTATCCCCTATCCCTATTCTTGGGTTTGTCACACCTCCAACTTAACATTTGTCTCCTATGTTCAGCTAAAAATTTCACTTCTGTCTTAATTTTGTATACACACACACATGAAACAGAGGGATGTATAAAGTAATGTGAGATATATACATAGATAAGTAGGTAGATGATAGATAGATAGATAGAGGATAGAGAGATGAGTCAGACAGACAGACATATATATCTATATATATGATTTATTTTCAGCCATGAAAATGAATCAACTTTTGTCATTTCACAGGGGACTTTCTGCAACTGGAAATCATCATATTAAATGAAATTATCAAGTCATGAAGTCTTTGTAAAATCACTTCATCTGCATATGGGATGAACTGAGAATTTCTTTTGAGCTGTGTCCCCACTGAGAGAGTCACCAAAGTAAGGCAAATTCCTGTGGTGTCTCTTCTGGTGCCAGCCTCCTGCTGCCTTTCCAGTCTTCTTTTGCTTCTTACTTTTCCCCTAGAAGTTTCCTCGGTGGGAGACCTCATATTCTCTGAAGGTGAATTTTCTTTGCGGATACACTGGTCATGCACAGCATTCGATCCCATTTATTAGTTTCTTCTGGAGTCTTAAAGCATTAATAAAATATTAGGCAGAATGGATTTTCCTCTTTATTTACATACATCCTTTTTAAAATATTTTTTTAATTATTTTTATTTTATGTGTATGAGTGTATTGCCTGCATGTAGGTATGTACACCCGTGTCATGCAATGCCTGTGGAGGACAGAAGAGGCCATCAGATCCCCTGGAACTGGAGTTATGGACAGCTATTAGCTGCCATGCGAGTGATGGGATTCGAACCCAGGTCTTCTGCAAGAACAGTCAGTGTTCTTAACTGCTGAGCCATCTCTCCAGCCCATATATCCTCTTTTGATTCCTAATTTTTACTGAGAAGAAACTATGAAAACTTTCTTCTACTTGTAGGACTTTTTTTTCTTTAACAGTCAAGTGGAGATTAAGTTTTTTATCATTTGTAGAGTTAGGTTTCAGTTACAGAGCTACAAAGACGGGAAAAGAGATGACGAGATTAGTAAATTAAAAACTATCAAAAGTTGCCACATCACGCTGAATGTGGTAATGAATACCTTTAGTCTAAGGACTTGAGAATTTGAGGCACAATTTTGAGGCCAGCCTTGCTGCACCGTGTGTTCCAAAGCCAGCTTGGGCTATAAAGTGTAACCTACCCCAAACTAAACAAACAAGCAAACAAACAAGTCACAAAAATAATAACAAAAACACAGATTCAGACCTGGTGGCCCATGAATTTAATCCCAGCTCTTGGGAGGCAGAGACAGGAAAATTCTCTGGGATCAAGGCCAGCCTGTTCTGGCAAGTCCCTGTCTCATAAACCACCCTCCAAAAACTGTGTATGTAAAGTCTTCACCAATTTGGTCTTACCCGCAACTTCTGGTGGGAGACCAAGAACAAGGACACTGGCCAATTTTGTTTGATGGTCTATAGGAACTATGGTTAACAGTTCCTGGAATTAGGCTATTTCTTTGCTGATCTATAGTGTCTAGTAAGGGCACTGTCCTCCTGTTTTAGGGTAACTCCTTTTAATCGCTTTGTGTATTTTATACGTGTGTACTTTAAGAAGCTTCTGTAGCGGTAGATTTCCATACGACTTTTTCTAAAGGCATTAGTTTTTTGTTACCCCTCCTTGTACTCCCTCCTCTGCCTTGTCTCCACATCCCTTTCTCCACTTAATCCTCCTACTCCATCATTCCCCTTTTCCCTTTGCATCATAGCATTCTATCTCCCCTTCCATGAAGTCCCCCTGCCTTATGACTGTTTACTAGTTTCCTGACCTGCATGAATTTTACAGATGAAACATACATACCTCAAGATTTAGAGCTAGTATCAACTTATGACAGAGAGAACCTGATTTAACACTAATATCAGGCTTAGAAATCTGTAGCTATATGGATCATAGGCTGTTGGGAAACGTATACTACTATTATTTCTGTTAAATAGACAGAGTAGTGTAGTGACTTATTGTTACATCCATAGATTAATACGTCTCTCAAGTCTCACTGAAGATGCTTCCTCAAGCAGCACATGGTGATTAACACTGAGACCCACAACTGGCCCCTGTGCAGAGAATAAGAGACTGCAGAGTGCTTATCCCTGAACAGGACTCCTACTTAAAACTTCTGACTCCCAAAGCTCAGGCATTATTGTAGAAGAGGAGTCAAAAATTATAAGACAAGAGGTGGTGGATGATCACAAGAACACAAGTTTTCCAGATAATTAGGCATTTAATTATATGCACTCATAACAATGGTGACGACACACACAAGTCCCAATGAGTTTAAGCCAAACAAAAATTCCAACATACAAGTTGAGAAGTGGGTAAGAGACCTCAAGTTTAGCTGAGGGATTACCGGCAACTATTTACTTCTGGGAGAAGGAAAGTCTGTTTAAGAGTGTGTTCCTGGGTAAGTGAACCAAGCTCCAGTGAATGGACCCACACCAACGAGCATTTGAGACACAAATTTGACTTCATATAATAGAAGTATTATAGTTCATGAAATTGGGCAGGTAGCATAGGGGAGGAAGTCCATACATAATCAAAATATATTGTATGAAATTCACAAATATTCAATTTATAAATTGGTGAAGCTTGGTTTATTTCTTCATGAAAAAATGTATTAAACTAGAACTATAAATACTGCTAAGATTATAATAGTATACATTTTATACTAATAAACTATAATATATAATAGTATACATTATAGTATCTAATAAACTAAATCAGGTATTTAGATGTCCTAAGCATCAAATGTCCCATTTTAACTAGTGAAAGAAAGACTAACAATCTAAAAGTTCTAAGTGTACTAGATTGACTAGTTTTCTTAATAATTTTTAGTTAAGTATTTCACCATGTGAAAGTGCCTCACACAAAAATTTGCAGATAATTTTTTTCTTTTCAAAGGAACAATTTCAATATATGGATCTCAATATGAAATAACATAACAGAAAGTTAGACTGATTTTCACTTACACTTTAGGTTCCTTATATCTGAGTGAAATTCATATATTTAAAGTCTTACCATGAAGGCTATAATTTTCTAAATATCTAGTGCAATAAACACTGTTTTAAAAATCATGGCAATTTCTCTTCAGTGGCGAGAGCAGGGCAAAGAAGTAGTCAGGAGGGCAGAGAGCTGCTTCAGTTAAAGAAAGACAAGTTCTCTGCAGCCAGAGCAAGCTGGTCAAGCACAGTGCAACTTCTGTCAGCCACAGATGGGGTGAGGGCAGTGTCCTCATCCTGCGTATGGACACAGTCCTGAATTTCATGTCATTTATAAATTTTTTAAATGTTTTAGTGTGGCTGCCATGTCCTGTATTGTACAACATTCTGTAGCGGTATTGGACAAGAAGGGCTCTCATACGTTGTAAAGACCACTTTGTTATGGCTGTACCTTCAGGATAACTGATGCTTTCCACTAGGCACTGAGAATAGAATGGGAACAGCCCTTAGATGGTTTCCATCACCTTCCAATGCAAACACATCATCCTCTATGATTCTCAGATCTTAGTTCAGTTTATTTGTTTCAAAATATTTTTAAGTAAATTTTATTCGATTTGTTCTTTGACAACTTCATATATGTATATAATGCATTTTGATTGCTCTTATCCCACAGAGTCTCTTATATCTATTGTGCCCAGCCCCATAAATCCCTTCCTCTTGTTGATAAGTCCCTGTCACGCATTTATGTCTTTTTGTTTTGCTTTATAATCCACTGAATTTAACAAGGCCTTATGTGTGATCACTGGTTTGGAACTATCCATTATAGTCTGCTGAACTCACCAGTGGCTACACCTTCACCAGAACCCATCAGCAGCCTAAGTTGAACAGGAAGAGGTAGGGCCTCTTGAGTCCCTCCCAGATCCATGAATGACTAGTGACAGAACAGATAGATGGGCCAGTGCTGTCAAACATAGCTGCTGTGACCATGATTGCAATGTCTGCATCATGCCCGGAAGATGGCATCTCACAGCTCATCTCCCTGTCTTCCATCTTGTATATTCTTTTAACCATTTTGAAAGTAAAGAGGGGAAATACAGGAGTGAAATAGTTTAAGCAGAGATGGGGTGGAGAATTGGGAGATGAGGAGGTAGGAAGAGAAGGTTAACAAAAAAGGGGGCTCTATGAAAAAGTCATATGGAAACCTATTTTTTGGTAAACCAATTATAACAATAAAAATCAAAGACATTTAAAAGGGATATTCTTGCATGATTGGATAATGCTGCTCCTAAAAGCCATGGGTTATTAAAAAGAAATCCCTGTGCCATGTATAGTATATCTCCTTATGAGCTGTTGCTCAAGGAGGCCCCAGAAGCCCTAAAAACAATACAGGCTCTGGCCATTCCCGTTGGTTGCCCACTAGAACTGGTTGATAAAATCCTATGGCTGAAGATACCATATACCTTGGTTCCAAGATACAGAAAAATCATGCTGAACTTGAGCTTCCCATCTTTTATTATCTTGAAAAGTGTTAGGTATGCTGTAGAAGGAGAAAAGACATCAATGGACCTAACCAGCTGGGAACCCTAAAAACTACAATACCAGCTTTCCAGTAAAGATGTGCCCACTGGTGCCACAACTATTATGAGGTCCCAGGCTGTCCTCTGGATTTGAGGCCCACTCCACAGGCCCATTCATGCCTGGTATAGTAAACCTGGTCAGACTTATGCCCCAGGAGGTCTTAGGTCCTGGGAGGAAACTTCTTATTCTTATTTTAATAAACTGACATGGTGCCAATCTGCTTTTCAAATATTTATGTGTGGGCCCATAGACACTGCTTCTCTTAGCTTTAATCAGAGCAGCTTATCTTTGCAATGACCAGCGATGAATGAAAATTCATGGCTACTTAAGGTGCTAAGAATAACTTGAGTGCTTAGCCTTGAAAAGGAGATTTATAACACCCTTTCTAAGTAAGGTTCAGGGGACATTATGGAAGAGTGGCTGGAAAAAAATGTAAGAATCAAAATAATTTTTGTTAAACTGAGTTTAACTGAAAACTGAAACTACGCTTCACACTGTCTGCAGATACAGATTAAAACTCTTTCCACTATTTTTTTTTTCTATTACTGTATTAGTAATATATGCTGAAAGCCTCAGACATGTATTCTTATGTGTCGGTGACACTTTAGATAACAAACGTATTTCATTTTGATGCTATTTTCCAAATTTAAATAAAGGCATTTGAGTTTGGTATAATGAAACACTCCTATAACACCAGCACTTGTGAGGCTGGAGCAGGAGGATGGTGAGTTAGAGCCCAACTTGGGCTACTTGGCAAGACCTTGATTCAAAAACTGAAAAACGAAGATATACAAGAAAGAGTGGAAATCTCTGGTGAGATGAATATCCTGGGGCTGCAGTTCTGTTTCAGTCCTGAGGGAAAACTAAACTAATTGCTATTATGGTACAGATTTTCTATATTAGAAACCCATCTTCTTTCATTAAAGGTTCATTCACTGTGAAGTCTATAATGGTTAAGGTTCAGAAATCCTTAGCAGGGGCTCTTCCAAGATAATGCACCAAGTTTTAATTTTTTGCAAAGAAAACACATACGATTATATAAGTTTCAGGGCCTATAAAACCTAGGTCTTCTCTTAATATCATATACATATTTTTTTTCTTAAAAAAATAGTGCTTCTGCTGAAATGCCAATGATAATGCTAGTACACAAACAACGCACTGGGAGAAGTCAGTGGCGTTGTAGAGATGCAGAAGCTGATGGTGACTCAACCCACAGTCACAGTTGAACGTATTTCAAAATTTTCTATATGATATCAAGCCTCACTAGGGTAAAGAGAATCACTTTAAAAAATCTTCTTTCATGTCACTAGGCACTAATTGAAAATCAATAGAAGAGCCAGGTGAATTGGCATATGGCATTTAAATTGTTTATTTAGTTATAGGTCATGTTATGTCAAATCACATCTGACTTTAAAACACCAAATAATCCATTTACAAGTAAGGTAATAGTCTGTCAAGTCTGCATGCTGGGAACATTAGTGGAAGATGAATTAACCAATCAACAAGGTATTTAAGTGTTAGTAGCTATAAGATCCAAAAGGGTGAGTGTTAATTCAAATAATGTTAAATGGTATTCATAGCATAAGTGAACTATGCCTCACACTTTAAAAATAACTCAAGTAGGGAATGGTCCCCAAATGCTTCCTTGAGGATATTTATAGGGACACCATGGTTTTATTTCTCAGTTAAGATAGCTTTCTGTTTATGACATTACACTTAATGAGTATGTGAACACATTGTAGGCCTGGCCAATAAAGAGGGCTTTCCAGTATATTCCAGAGTGATGAAACCCTCCAAGTGTACACTAATCTCAGGCTTTCAACTCAGAGAGCTCAGGGGACTATTAGCCTATGCAGAGTAGGCCCATATAACTGGGATAAAGCCACATTTTCTAAGTTGAGGAGACTGATATATAAGATTACAATGCAAATTAATCATGTTGCGATGAAATTCTAAATGCCAGCTGTCACAATAAGCACTCCATATTTCTTATGGCAAAGTTACA
>NW_008333887.1:222534-263884 GCF_000622305.1 Nannospalax galili | reverse complement strand
TAATTAAATAAAATTAATTTATTCTGTGCTCAGTATTTTTCTTTTCAGGAATATCCTGTGAAAGTTTCCTTAGTCAGTTAAGGTGAACAATAATCTGTCTGAACTTTTATTGCATGCAAATTGCTTTCTTACTTTATCTTCCTTGAATAGTAATTTGTCTCAGTTGAAATTTATTCAAGGCTGATTTTTTGTTGTTGCTGTTACCTTTCTCATCTTCTTTTAGAGTATTTCTAATTTGTTGAAATTTTGTTTTCAATTAATTGAAATTTTCTGTGATAGAGGCTTTTGTCCATTTATCTTTCATTCTTCTTTACTTAAATATTATTGGAAATTGTGTTGTTGTTGACAATACAACTTATGAAAACATACAATCTTGACACATTAATAGGTTCTGATATTTTACCAATCAAATCTTTCTTAGTACAAGACATCCAAAAAAAGGAACATTTCCAAATGTCCAAGGGGCATAAGTGTAAACCACTGAATTGTAATAAACCCATTTTTAGACACTGTGGGACATGTCATCTCAGAGCCAGGTTTGACGCAATTACATAGGTAATGGTATATTAACTATGCAACAGTTTTCCACAAATAGTCCACAATTTTCTTTTCCTCTCTATGAGATTCTGGTCCACATCTTGTCAAGTTGTTGACTTTATTTCTGCTTTTTAAAGTCTAGACAGTCTTCTACTGCTCTTTTGACCCCCAATCATACTCTAATCTTCTTTTTCCAGTATTATCCTCTGCTGTTATATCTTCTAATTCTCCAGATACTTCTACATCTATGAAAATTTACCAACAAAATGGGTTGATAGTAGAAAATTAAGGTGCCTTTTGATAATAATTTTATCTGATTACCATATATCATTATTACATTGTTCAAATTTTTAATGTTCAGAAAGATCTTACAAGCAAGATCAGAAAATGCTCTTAACCCCTGAGCCATCTTTCCAGTCCCAAGTCTTAAGATTCTTAAAGTGAAGTTTTATGTTACAGTTCAATATCTGTTGAGTCATAAAACTAATTAGTAAAAAAAAAAAAAACCACAAAATAAAAGATGTAATATTTTCTTCTTTGGATTCCTAGGAAAAGAAAACGTGCAGAAAAAGCCATTGAAGATACAGTGGATGAAACATGCCAGGTTGGATATCATCTCACAAGTGCCTGAAGTTCATTGTGTTTAATGGTATCTCTCTTATTGTATGACCGGGTAATTTCTATCAACTGTGCTGTGGTTTGGATGTAAAGTTCTCCCTAAGGCTTATGTGCCTGAACCCTTGTTCTCCAGTTGGTTGTGCTATTTGGGGAGGTTTGGGAACTTTTAGGAGGTAAGTGGATTCCTGCAGGAGGAAGTGGGTGGGTCACTAACAGGGAGGGCAGGTTTTGAGGGTCATAGCCGAATGTACTTCCATCAAAGTCAGTCTCTCTCTCTTTCTCTGTGTCTCTCTCTATGTCTCTCTCTCTTTTCTAGATATGTAAGCATGATGCCACACTAACATGGAACCACATGCTACTGTCCCAATCCCTCTTTGAGGAGCTGTATCATGCTGAAGCACAAGTCAAAATAAATCTTTTCTCCATTAAGTTACTTCTAGTCATGATTTGTGATAATGATGAGAAAAATAATTAATACAATAATGTGTTTTCAATATTTTGGTCTTTTTTGAGAAAGGGTCTCCCTGTAGCTCCAGCTGGCCTGGAACTTGCTATGTAGACCAGGCTGGCCTTGAACTCACAGAGATCCACCTGCCTCTGCCTCGCAAGTGCTGGGAATAAAGGCATGTACCACCACTCCCGGCTTTTTAAATATCTTTTAATCTTCCATCTGTCATCTCCATTCTACAGTTGTGTATATACCTGGTTTTTATGTTATTGTAATTTTTCTCTTTTAATATTTCTATTTATTCTTATTTATAATTCCAATGTATCTCTTGAGAAATACTAAATTTTTATTAATCTGCTGAGTGATATTAAATTTTCATAAAATAAGTTCATTTAACCTATATCCTGGACCATGGCTATAGTGTCTGATGATTCTAACATGTAAGTTAGATATGGTGATGTAGCTCAGTGGTAGAGTGCTTTTATGACACTTCAGTCGCCTGGTGTAATACTTGTTAATTATTTTTTTCCCTTGGTAATTTCTCATATTTCCCTGTCTCTTCATGCTATAAGTCCCATTGCAAAATTGAGTCCTGCTAAAGTCTTCTATCTTTTAAAGATAGTCTATTTGGGTTACTTTGCCTTGTTAGCTAATTCACCTAGTTAAGCTCACACTACAACTTCTAGTTGCCTAAAAGCTATGGCCCCAGAACACATTCCATATCAAACACTTTGTTCTTTGACTTTCAGCTCTCAGATTGTTCTGTTCTCATGTGCTGAGCTGATGCTCTGAGTTGTTTCCAAGCATGTGCATTTCAAGGCTGAGTCCAGGGAAATCTATCACATTCAGGGGCACTCTCCCTTCTTTGTAGGATCTCGCACACACTCAGTAATTTTCTGGGATCCCTCTGGAGAGAACAGGCAGTTTCTCAGGTTTGGTGACCTTTCTAGTAGTTGTATCTTTCAATATTACCTTGTCTACCATGAGTCACAGAACCTATAGACAAATGAAAAGAAGTAAACGAAAGCCAGGCATGGTGGTACACGTCTTTAATCCCGGCACCCAGGACGCAAGCAGAGGCAGGTAGATCTCTGTGAGTTCAAGGCCAGCTTGGTCTACAAAGTGCATTGCAGGCACCTGGGGCTGCAGGGAGACCCTGTCTCAAAAAGACAGAAAAAAAGGAAGAAAAGGAAATAAATAAGGCCTGGAGAGATGGTTATGGTTCAGTGATTAGGGGCACTGACTGTTCTTGCAGAGGACCTGGGTATGATTCCCAGCAGCCACATCACAGCTAACAATCATCTATAACTCCAGTTCCATGGAATCTGACACCCTCTTCTGTCCTCTGTGGGCACTGCGTGAAACAGGTTCACTTATACATACATGCAGGCAATAAACTCATACACATAAAATGAAAATAATAAGTAGAATATTTTTTAAAAGGAAATCAATGGAATCACACACTCTGCCTCTTCAAACTCATGGTTTTCCTTTTTCTGTTCTTTTGTTTACACTGGTCTGTTCCATGTTGTCACTGACAAATATTCCAAAAGTGATTTCTTATTTTGGCTCATGGTTCAAGAGGCCCAAAACTGAGGAGCTGTATGAGTTGAGGGGCTTTTCTGCTGGTACAACCTTGACTCCGTGCACAGGGTACATGGAACCACCTGGAAAGAGAATTATGTGTGTGTGCCCACCAATATTCAATCATGAGGCTATTGCTCTAATAAATTTCTCTAATCCTAATAACTTCCTAAATGCTCTACCTCTAAACACTACACTGGATTAAAATTTCACCCACTTAATAACACAGAGGTGAGGAGACCACCACTTAAAGGAGACCTTGAAGGACAAGCTATAGCCAAGTCACAATCACGCTTTGGTTCCTTGCAACTGTGAATCTACTATTGTTAATTCAGAGTCCTTGAGCATCAGCTTTTATATTTTGTTCAGAATTTTAGTTTTAAGCAGTAGAATAGGTAGGGTATAATACATTTTTTTCTTCTTTTTGGCTAAATGTTTCTCAGCTTGCACTCTAAATTCATATTTCAAACCGATAACCAGAGTCCAAAATACACTAATTTCTCAGGTCTAACCAGTATATCTGAGGTAAGTTTTCCATGGTCACTCTACTGATCTGGGTGAGGTATGTACCTTGTTTATAATCAACTGATTTGTATTCTTACAGATCTCACCAGCTTGTATTTACAACCTAGTTAGATGGCACAGTTCCTGTAATGTTTTCCAAGTGTTTATCAGAATAGACTTCTTTTTTTTTTCTCAAAGATAAATGTTCCTGTTGTTTGAAAAATGTTCTCCACAGTAACTTATCAACACAATGGACATAATTATAAAATTGAGAACTTGTTTTACACACCTGTTATGAGGATCCTTTCCTGACCAAATTATCTAAAATATGTGGAAATGCTTTTAGAAACAAAAAGTAGCATTTAAATTCGACATTTCTCTCTTATGCCCATTGAAATTGTAGAGAACATGGTAATTCAGTTGCCATCCTGCCCGCAGTTCGAATGTGCTTCCCTGATGAGTAAGCCATAAAGCTTTTACTTGTTCTTTTTATACTCAGTGATTTGATCACAAAGTCATACCTGCTTTATTGGTTTCTGTGTTTTTCTTTCTTCAGGTTCGGCAAGGAGATGGTCTCTTAGCATTTTTCTAGGAGCTTTATAAATGAACACAAAAGAGAGGGGGAATGATTAGAGATGGCTAGAATTGTGAAATCCATGGATATGGCACAGAGGATGGAGATCACTATTTATCATCTGGGCAGCTCTTCTATGGGGGTTTCTCCATGAGTCCATTGAGCTAGAAGTGACAAAAATAATCATTCTGGTTTTTCATACACTGTCCCAAGTGATATGATGCATGATGAATTAAGAAACCTAATAAATCACCCACCTGCTTGATACTCAAGCCAGTCTGATTCTACTCTGAATATTTCAGATACAAAATTCTAGTACAAATTGTGATTTTTCAGTTTATAATCTTTTAATGTTCAAAAGAGTGAGTGATTTGGTGAGCTAATTCAACATGGTTTGGATGCTCTGTCCACCTCTCATTTAAACTTGGTTTATTTGGGTTAAAGAGAAGTGAACTGTCACCAACTTAAATCACATAAAATTTTTATAATTATCTTCCACAGCAATACTTTTTGAATGACACCTGTGTTCAAGAAAGAGACCTCTGGGTAAGCAGAGTTGTAAAAAATGTCCCTCACACTTAGGAACTCGTAATGTCTTTTGGAAAGTATGCCATTAGGTTAACTGTTAAACTAACAAGTGAAATTAGAAAGCTCTTTCAAGTAACCCATTGGTGGGGGGAGGACTAGAGTTTAACGTTCTTGCTGTTCCAACCACCAGTGTGTGAGAGCTCCGAATGCTTTTGCATCCTTTTAGGAAATGTCGTTGGCAGCATTTAAGCTACTTCTAATTTTAATTTATGCTTTTTTAATCAGTATGTTCTAACATCTCATTATAGTTCTGATTGGGATTTTCCTCATAATTAATGCTCTTGAATGTATTTTCATATGCTTATTTTTGATCCACATGACTTCCTTTTGATAAAGGTCTGCTCAAATCTTTTGCTTATTTTTTAGGTATCTTCTTGTTTTGCTTCTGATTGTTGCTTTGAGAGTTTTAAAACACATTTACTTGTATATTTTTTATTCAAGTCCTTTGTACAGTAGATGGTTTGCACATGTTTTTGATATTAGTTCTTTGTACAGTGGATAACTTGTATATATTTTTGATACAAGTCCTTTGTAGAGTAGACCTGGCATATATGTTCTCCTAGCCTGCATCCCATCTTTTCAGCTCTTTTGAGATGTGTTTTTCCACAGATCTTTTTTTAAATTAATTAAAAAGATAAATGAAATTCATCTTTTTTAAAATTTTATGTATCATTGTCATATTTTATTATGCTTAAGAACTCTTTGCCCAACCCTAGGTCATGAACGTTTTCTACTTGATTGCTTCCAAAATGTTTTAGACTTTAATATTTTACATTTATATTTAGTCCTATGCTCTGTTTTGAGTTCATGATTTTACGATATGATATTCAGAGGTCGCCCACACCTTATCAATCTGTAGTCTTTCTAGTTTGTCTTTTCTAGGTCTAGACAGCCTTCTGTTGTTTCCATGAACCATGATAATACTCTAAGCATCTTTTCTCCAATGCTTCTTTATCTTCTGGTTTTCACGAAACCTTTCTAATTCTATGAAAATTTAGCAACAAAAGGAATCGATAGTTCAAAGTTGAAGTGCCTTTTGATTACCGATCACAAAATATGCATTATATAATTTGTTTACATTTCCAGACTGGATTTTAATTAATTAAACACAATAATTTTAATAAATAACAGGAAAATTTAATAGAAACTTCAAAGATGAGAGATTTATTTTGTAAGAACCTTATCATTTCCCTTTTCTAAATATGTGTTTAAAATGTGTTGCTTACTCCTTTTATGAATTAAATTGTGTTCATTTGTCCAATAAATAGGTTGAAACTCTAAACTCTGGTAACTCAAAATATGACTGTATTTAGAAATAGGATCTGCTATGCACAACCTTTCCCTGAAAACTTATTTTGACATTGAATTGTCTTGTGACAACATTAGGATATGGGATGTCTGTGTGTGTGTGTGTGTGTGTGTGTGTGTGTGTGTGTGTGTGTTGTATGAAGAGGTATGGAACAAAACAAGAGGGCTCCACATCCTGAAGAGTCCAGTATTGTTAGCACAGTTGCGTCTCACCCTGCTGCTCTGTCTCCATGCTCCTCTGACATGTCACACCCTTCACCATTATGATGATACAAGATGTTTTGGATCAGTTGCCAGAATCATGATCTTAGACAACCCAGGCTCCAGAAAATGGGTAAGTACATTTCTGCTCTTTATAAATTACTCAACTTTGGTGTTATTGGAGCACAAAACAGACTAAGACAGGATAGTTTCTGATGTTGTCAGTAGGATAAAGATATGGTGTCCCAAGGTGATCCCTAATCCAATATAAAAGCTGAGACACTTAGGGAGAATGCCATGTGAGGAGGCTGGCAGAGAGTGGGGTGGCTCTCTTGTGAGAAAAGGAAAGCTTTTTGGCAAACCAACACAAGTCAGCAAGAAGCAAGAAAGGGTTCTTGCATGGACTAGCATCAGGAGCACCCTGTGGTTTCAATTTCAGACTTTTGGTCTCTAGAACTGAGAGAAATTTGTTTTCTCTCACCTTGTTTGTAGTAATTGTCTTGGTAACCCTTGGAAACTAAAATTCCCTTTATAAGTAAAGAAAAGGGTTTCTTTGTAGGGTTTTTTCTTGTTACTTGTGGGGAGAAATCTGGTACATTTATTACAGTACAGTCACTTATGGAAAAATATGATAACTAAGTCTCTAAATTAACTGTATTGTGGAATACAGTTTAGACTTCAAAGCTCATAAACAAGTTCCACAGTATGATCCCATAATGGCATGTAACAGCATATACTAGCAATCCCAATCACCATTTATTTGCTTATGTTTTTGGTTGAAAATCCTACTTTATTTCAAAGACTTTTGTTCACAAAAATTGGCATTACAAGTAAATTTAATTTATTTATTTGGGTTTGTGAGCAGGATTAGTAAATTGTAGCCTATTTCTAGGAGAATATTATTCTTACATTAGAAAAATATTACAATCTCTGTGTGAAGAAATGTGGTTTCCCAGTTGTATACATAGATGACACTTATATAAGTCAGTTCATGCAGATATGTGGTTAATACAATGCAACAACAATGCTAATGTTGAAGATCTGTTCATCTTGACTTAAGACTATTCCTTGCTTTATCCTTGATGAGAGAAAAGTATAATCTGCTATCCCAAATCAGAATTGTGCAAAGTCTAACTTGGAAGTAGGACATTTCATTTATGAGTATGCTATGCATCTACTTCAATGTAATGACCACAATTTTAAACATATTTTATCAAACATATCACATAGAAACATGAGGCAGAGATCCATAACTACACTAGTGAGATATATTTCTCTTTTATTTCTACAAGAGATACGTTATTCCTAGTGGCTGTTAATTCTCCTCTCTTTGGCATCAGAAATTATTTCCCACTCTGTTGGGGGTGGGGGCCAGTCATTCCTTCAGACTGCATCACTGCAGCCAAACTGAGTTACTTGCTATGCAATTCAGCCAGTGGGATGCAGCAGAGGATGTTAGCAAGCAAAAGGAAAGAAGCAAGCATTATTGGTCCATCTATTCCCAGTTGGGAAACCTCTTCCTCTGTTGAATTCTTTCCTTCTTCATGGCTGTTCCCTCACACTGGCTAGTGTTGTCTGTTACCCCTGCCATTCAATCTCATATGTAGTAATGACTTCAAAGTGTTGCTACCTTTGTGTATAGTGCTCCAATTTCTGCTTGTTTTTCGTGTTTGGTTTTGGTTTTATTTATTCTTGAATGTATTTCTATAAAAAATATTGCCTTTAAATATTATAAAATTGAACCACTAACTTCCTACCCAAACGACCTAACCAAAATAACGCCCAGTGAGGGAAAGATTGTAAGAGCCAGGGGTGGTATATAACCATAAGGAAACAGAGTCTTCTAGGCAGCTGGAAAGTTGCTCATGTGAACTTACAGCAATGGTGACAGCATGCACAAGAGCCATGCAAACTCAATCAGACAAAAACCAGCATAGACCTGGCAAAATGGCAGGAGGCCCCAACCCTGATGAGGAACTATTGGAAGCTGATCACTACTGGGAGAGTTGGTCTTCTTTAAAAGAGTAACACCAGACAAGCTGAACATGTTCCAGTGGATGAACTCATACTGAGGGACATTTGGGTACACAAATTTGACTCGATAGGCCTTACCATATATGAGAGAATGGATGAAATTCTGTGGACAGGCTATGGGGGTGTGAAGATAGGGGAGGGGATCTAAATATGATTTACATGTATTGCATGAAATCTACAAAATCTAAATAAAAATATGTGATATAAAAAAGAAAAGAAATAAACAAAAAACCTTAAGTGAAGTTTCTTTGCTACTCAATCATATTATTAGAATATATTGAGATATACTTCCTAATTTATCCTCTGATCTTCATCTTTTTCTCTTTTTATTATTAACATATATTAACTGTACAAATGGATTTCATGATAACATTTTCAGACATGAATACCATGCACTTTGAAAGTTTTTCTTTATTCATGATTTTCTTGGTCTTCCAATCCTACCTTCCCAGGAAGCCCATTAATGTTTTTTAAAAACTTGATTAAAATTACAGAGCCCCACAACTGGTCAATTATCAGAGAATAAGAGATTATGGAGTGCTCAGTCTCAAGTGAGAAACCTGTATCATACCCTTTCCCTTCAAGGCTCAGGGATCATCCACAGAAGAGATGACAGAGATTCAAAGAGCCAGAGGTTACAGAGAACTGCTGTGAGAATTTTCCAAACATGACAGAGCCATTGCACACAGGAACTCATAGCACCTGCAGTTGTCTGGACAAGACCTGCACAAGATCAAGCCAGTCAAAATTCCAGTGGATGGGGAAGATAATTTTGAATCCCCATCTTTAGCTGAGGAGCTATTGACAGTGGGTGGCTGCTAAAGGAAACCACAGTTTCCTTTAGGGATGCAGCCCAATGTAGGTTGCCTACAGACCCCTACTCAACCACATATGATCAATATCAACTAGATTCAGTGGTTAAAAAAAAGAAAAAAGAGTGCATTAGGTTGGAGAGATGGCTCAGTGGTTAAGATCACTGGTTGCTCTTGCAGAGGGCCAGGGTTCCATTCCAGTAGCCACTGATGGCTAATAAACATCTGTAACCCCAGTTCCAGGGGATCCAATGTGCCCCTCTGGCCTCTGTGGGCATTTCACAACATGGGTGCACTTACATACATGCAGGAAAAACACTCATGTACATAAAAAAGTAAATAAATTTTTAAAGAGTATTTGAAGTTGGGGGAGAGAGATGCAGAGTAGCAGAACTGAAGGTGGTGAACTTGAGCAAAACAAATTTACATATATGAATTACTAAAGAATAAATTATATATTTTTAAAATTGCAAACAGCTATGAGGGTTCAATGAATTCAATAAAAAAGTAATAGGAATTGTAAGTATATTTTATCTTATACACCATCTTGAAAGAGAAGAAATGCCACTGAGTTGTTTGAGGAACTTGTACGTCTCTCTCCATTTCTATTATCTGTACCCTTGTGTTATACATAACTGTAGAATTTCCAATTTCCATAAGTACCTTTCAACTATTCCTACCTAATGCCTTTGTGGAATATAATGCTATCTGACACTTTCTGCAGCCAAAAAGATTTTGTTTTTTCCTTAATCCAAAGCATTATTATCAAAAATGTGCAGACATAGAAAACATGGACCTAAATTAAATATCAACCTTGATTGTATTCCTGGATTTACTACTTACTATCACTGATTCTCTCTCTCTCTCTCTCTCTCTCTCTCTCTCTCTCTCTCTCTCTTTCTACTTTTTCCAATTCTGATGGTCAATGCCAGGGTCTCAGACCTTCTAGGCAAGTGTTCCACTGCAGGTTAAATCCTCAACCTTAATACCTCTTCTGAGTAATAAACTCCTTTGTAATCCAGTATTTTTAAGTAATTCTCTTCAGTTTTAGAATACTATCATGGATAAATTTTACTGCTTAAACTAGTTTCCCCAGCTGGTAGTCTTAGAAACTCAACAAAACTTTCATAAGACTATTTTTAAGAGTCCAAAGTTAGCCTTAATATACATTCAGAATTGTGCAAGAGTTATTTCTGGTTCTAGGAGCTTAAATTCTATTTAAGAGTGGGATATTCCTACATATTCAGCATTGAGTGTAAGTCTCCTGTTCTGACCAATATGTTCCTTGGGCTTTTGTAGAAGGGACTTTCTTCCTTGAAGTTTTCACTCTTTTGATTATATCATGAAAGATAAAATTATTTTTCTTCATTATCTAAGCCCATTCCTATTTTTGTCAAATTTTCAAAAATAGTGTTTTGATATTTAATTGGAAGGTGTCTTGAATAGAATAAAATAGAAAAGAAGATATTTCGTTCCTTTACAAATATATCATTGAATCATTCTCTTGTTGTAAATGTTTCTCTTTTAGATGTCAGGGTCCTTGTTTATACCACAGTCTACATTCAGCTTTAACTATTTTAAGGAATCTATTCATTAATTCATAAAACTAATGATCATGAGAGTGATAGCTTGACATGGGAGAGACCAGGAGCACTGACTGGAAATGACATAGAGGATCTTGTCAGGATGACAGGGATCTACTCTGCCTGGGATGCTGATTGCATAGGTACATGCATTTGTCAGTAGCACAATCTGTGCTTCACATTTGCTACTTTACTACAAGTAATTTAATCACAACAAATCACAAAAGTCTCTTATTTTCTAAGCAAACCCTGTTTAAGCAATGAAAATAATACTATCAGAAAATCAGTACTGTGAATACTGTATGAAATAAATACATATAACCTCTTAATCACGTTTTTATAATTGTAGGGTTATCTACAAATAATAACTAAAAATAATACTATTTCATGTGTTTGATCAAGTAATTCAACTGACAATAAAACATGTCTAAAATATGAATTAAGAAAGGCTTCCATGATTTTATTTAAATGCTCAGTATAAAATAACTCCATAAATTTTCATACCTCCCAAACTTAGTTTCTTTTTGTATATAATATTTTCATAATTAGCCTGAGTATGAAAAATAGGATCTTTTTGAATATAAAACATTTTACTCTTTAAAAGCACCTCTTTTGACAATATGCTCATCAAATGTGTTCATTTTAATTTTTTTTATTTTTGAGAATTTCACACATGAGTATTATATTTGAATCTTCACCCCTCTCAGTCCCAACCTGTCCCCTAATTCCCTCTGTCCATGCCTCCCACTCCCTCTCAATTTCTTGCCCTCTTCTTCAATTATTATTGTTTTTTAATCCATTTAGTGGCACTCATGTGTACAGGTGTTTAGGAATGACCATTTAGAATGAAATAACTTATCAAGGAGCTAGTCCCTAGAGAAAGCTGGTTCTCCCTCTCTCAGCATCCATTGATTACCTGTAGCTCTTGATCAAGAGTTGGAACCAGGGCTGGAGAGATGGCTCAACAGTTAAGACTGCTCTTGCAGAGGACCTGGGTTTAATCCCCAGCACCCACATGACGTCTATGAACCGTCCTTAACTCCAGTTCCAGGGGAATCTGTAGCCCTCTTCTGACCTCTGCAGCACTGCATGACACGACACGGGTGCACTTACATACATGCATGCAATACACTCATATATATATAAAATAAAAAAAAATAAATAAAAATTTTTAAAAAAATTGAAATTTCCCCCATCTACATTTTAAAGAAGGCTATTAAAATAATATATTTTCCTACGGTTTGTCAGACTAGGTAAATATTATTTATTCTCCTTCATTTTTTTCAAATTTTATTTATTTGCTTATTTGTTTTGAGAGTGAGTCTCTCTGTTACCCCAGCTGGCCTGAATTCATTGTGCAGACCATCTGGCCTTGATCTCATAGAGATCCACCTGCCTCTGCTTCTCTAGTGCTGGGACTAAAGGAATGCACCACAACATCTGGCACCTTCTTAATATTTTATATGATACAAAATATTGAAAAATTAAATTGATTGAATTAAATTAATTGATAAAGATTTTATAATACTTGGATGTGAGGTTGTGAGTCTTTTTTTTAAAAATGTGGATCTAGAACAGCCTTGTTTGACTTAACTTGCCCAAATATTTTTTCAGACCTCCAAAAGATAAAGAATCCTAGAATTCCTTAGAGGATACTTATTTTTATGTTGTGCCTTCTGGGTTTCCCAAGAGTCTTTGAATGCTTTTCTTTCTATCAGAAAAAAAATAAGGGATCATAATGATAAGAATGCCAATCTTTCTGTGGTATCTTCTCTATTGCTGTAACAAAACACTCTAACCAATACCAACTTGGGGAGGAAAGGGTTTATCTGACTTACATTTCCTAGGTCACAGTTCAACACTAAGGCATCCCAAGGTAGAAAACTCCGGGTAGAAACCTGGGGTCAGGAGCTGAAACAGGCCATGGAGGAATGCTGCTTATTGGCTTACTCCTATGGCCTTGTGTTCAGCCTGCTTTTTCAAAAAATGCAGGACAACCTGCCCAGGGGTGGCACTGCCCACAGTGAGCTGGACCCTTCCACATCGCTCAACAATCAAGCAAATGCCTCACGATATGACCACAGGTCAGTTCACTGGAGACAGTTTCCTAACTGAGACTTCTTCAAGCCAGGTGTGCCAAGCTGACAACTAAAGCTGTCCAGCACATGTAGTTTCTCTATTGTCTTGAAGGCCTCCAGAAAATTACCCAAATTAAAGTAGATCTGCTTCCCAAATATCATCAGTCCATTGAACATACATGTGCCTTTGCTTGCCTGGAATAATGGTTCATTGCTTTGCAAGGAACCCAAAAATTTTACAAATGTTGCTGTTTGGAAGAACATTCATAAGATGTTTCCTATTCTTTTCTCTCTCTAGACTCATGTTTCCAGTGTTCCAGGGATATCTTGTAGAGTTTCCTACTGCTGTAGTGGCTCCCATGAAGAACAACCACGGGATTTTCCTGTGTCTGCATTAGTGTTTCGTTAAATTTTATGCCCAGGTCTTAAGCACAGAATTTAAATGAAATATTTATATCATACATATAAATATGACACAATAATGAATAAATGATTATGCAAGGTTCTGCATAAAGTCCATATTAATCCATTGATTCTCAAGAAGCTAAAAAATATAGTGACAAAATAAAATTGCCATGCCTTTTACTTGCTAGAGAAGTCTATATAACACTTATGCAAAATGCCTTGTTTTAGGATTTCCAACATTTCATATACATAAAAGAAAGATAGTAAAGCAATATAAGTAGGATTGAATACATTATTTTAGGCCATTATTTTCAGGAGCTTTGGGGGTATTTTGTTGTTATTGTTGTTTTCGTATTTTGAGACAGAGTCTTCCTGCAACCCAAACTAACCTGGAACTCACTACAGCTAGTCTGTATCTCATAGAGATCCATCCACTTCTGTCTCCCCAGTACTGGAATTAAAGGTGTGCTACACCATGCCTGGCTCAGACATTTAAAAAATTTTATTTGTTATTTTTTATTTTATGTGTAAGAGTGTATTGCCTGCCTATATGAAAGTGCACCTGTGTCATGCAGTACCATTGGAGGACAGAAAGGAATGTTCAATTCCCCCTGGAACTGGAGTTATGGATGGTTATTACCTGCCACATGAATGCTAGGAATCAAATCTGGATCCTCTGCAAGAGCAGCCAGTGCTCTTAACTGCTGAGCCATCTCTCCAGCCCCTAGGACATTATCTTAAGGCAACTTCTGTTTTCATTTTATTTGTGGTAATTAGATACCACTGTTTTTAATATAAGTTCTTTGAGGGCAGTAGTTATTTCATTCTTATCTTTATTTCCCTTTTTGCCTAATAAAATTAAATATATTTTTATTGTTGATGTTTTTATTATTTATAAGAAATACTTTCTACTTATGGTTTTGTTCATCTTCAAAGCACTTTTGGACTTAGTTCTTCAAAGGATTAATCAATTTATTCATAAAAAAATATTGAATTCCAATTACACATGTAATTAGAAACATATTTCAGAAAAGCAAAAGGAGACATTATAGATTATTATCTTAGTGCATGGTATCTATGGGGCATATAATAGTGAGATAAAAGTCACCTTAAAAAAATAAAGGAGATCCTTCACAAAGAGGTCTGCTACTTTCATCTCCTCTTCCAATTCTTCATAGAATATTGGATAATTATGACCATGTGTATAATTATTTATTTGTGGTTTCCTTGTCTTCTGGATTTCAAATTATATGAAAGCAGGGGAGATGTTAAAATAGTATAACCTCTGTGCCTTCAGTGTCAGGACAGTGCTTAGCAATAGAAAATACTGATAAATATCTAGAGAATATGGCCAGAAGGACTCAAATGAAAACTGAAAATCACATGTGGCCTTAATATCATGGGTACCTGTTTCTAGACATCTTAGTAGAATTCCAGAAAATTAAGGGATATACTTTATATAAAACTAAGTATTCAGGTAGAGAAATCCCGATGCAGATGAAACTGTGTAAGTGCCAGGCAGTTTTTACTCTACATGGTTAAGATGGTGCTATACAAGAAAGACTCTTTTGTAGTTTAAAAAAGTCACAGAGGTATATACAATTACCAAAAGACATTGTATAAAGTGATATCTATCTCTCTGGAACTTGACTCGATCATAAGACTCAAAGGAGAAATATTTTTAAATATTAAAATCAATGAAAAGTAAAAAAATGTAGAAAAAACACAGTTTTTTTCTTATATAAGTCAAAGGAAAAATTTTCCTTGGTTATCTCACTCTGAATGGAAACTGGATGTGTGCGAAAAGAAGCCTTACCGCGCTATTTAGATGAGCAAATTGAAATTGCAAAATGCAGACAGGCTAGAAAATGCAAGAAGCTGCATTGTTCAGAAAAATTGAAGAGGAAGATCTCAAAAGGAGAAAAGTTTGCAGGAACGTTGATGAGATTTGAAGGCACTCAAAATATTTACCACCCTAAGATGTAGGATGAAGATGATAGTGGAAATGACATGACTGAGAAGAGCCATTAAGCCATGGAAAGACACTGTAACTGCATTTTACTAAGTAAAAGATCATCTAATGTATGATTGTGACTATATGACTGTGATGGCTAATCCTGGGTGTTGACTTGACTGGATCTGGGATTAACTGAAATGAGAGAGATCTTCTTGATTGGATCATCTGAAGCTGGAAGACACACCCTAAATGTGTGTGTTACTTTCTGATGGCAGCCCGTATAAAAGGCCATGGCAGAGGAGAGAGCTTGCTTTTTGCCACTTGTCTTCTCTCTCACTGGTAAGTTTGTCTTGCTGCTGTAAACTGAAGACTAGTCGATCTTTTGGAATTCATCAGACCTTCAACATCAGATTGGGACTACTGAGACATCCAGCCTCATGGACTGAGTGACTACAGGATTCTCAGCCTCTCCAGTGTGGTGCAGCCATTGTTGGACTACTCAGACTCAATCCTGTGAGCTAATCTGACAAATCCATGTTGTACTGGTTCTGTTTCTTTAGAGAACCCTGACTAATACAATGACATTCTAGAAATGCAAAACTACAGAGACACAGAATGATTAGTGGTTACCACCATAAGACCCCGGGGATGGGTGCAGAATGCAAGTGAGACACAGAGCATTTGTAAAGTAGACAGCATTCCATATTATGCTTTGTGGTTCCTGCCTGTCATTACATATTTGTCAGAAATCACAGACTATAGTACCCCATCAGCAATGGATGCTCACAAACTAGGAAGTTTGGGTGATATTGATCTTTACAGTGGAGGTTCATCAGTGTAGCATATGTATTAGTTTGGGAGGATATTGAAAGTTGGGGAGGCTGGGAAATGTGGGAATAGAAAGGGTACAGAAAATCCATGTACTTTCTACTTAGATTTGCTATAAACTTAAAGCTTTTTTGTTTCCTTTAAATTTTTATTTAAATTTTTGCGCATTTCATACATCTTTATCATATTTAGACCCCCCTCCCCAATTTATACCTTCTATACCCCCAGGACAAATTTCATGCATTCTGTCATGTATGTTAAGGCTTATTTTGTATCCTCAAATGTCCCTCTGTGTGAGTCCATTCACTGGAACCTGGTCAACCTATCTAGTGTCATCACTCCCTTAAAGAAAATCAACTCTCCCTCATTCAGTACTGATCAGTTGTCAATAGTTCCTCATCTATGGTTGGGGCTTCTTACCCATTTCCCCAGTTCTGTGCTGTGTTTTTGTCTGGTTCAGTTTGCATGGGTCTTGTGCATGCTGCCAACATTGCTTTAAATTCGTATGAGCAAGTTCCCAGCCACATGAAAAACTCTGTTTTCCTTGTGGTCATATCTCACCTCTGACTATTACATTCTTTCCTTTTTTTCTTTATTCATTTTTTTGTTGAGCTTTTTAAATTTCATACACTATTTCCCATTGAAATTCAGATCCCCCTCCCCCATACATGCCTCCCCATATCTGCCCATCAAACCCTATGCACTCTGCCATAAATGCTGAGTCCTGTTCATTCAGGTGTTTATACCCAAATTTCCTTCAGTGTAAATGCATCCACTAGAGTCTAGTCAGCCCATCCAGTGGTTCCATGTAAGTCATACTCTCCCTCACCCAACAGTAATCAATCCCAAATAGTTCTCAATCTAGTGCTGGCCCGCCACCTGTTTTTCACCTCCCCTTGGACCCTTGTTTCATTGAGCTGACATGGGTCCTGCATTCAACACCACTGCTGCCAAATGCTCACATGAACAAGCCTCCAGTGTCTGTCCTGGAAGCCTCCACCTCCCTGTAATCATGAACCAGCCCTGGCTCTTACAAACTTTTTGCCTCATCTTCTGCAATGGTGCCTGAGCGGTGGGCAGGCGAGGTTCCTTTTAGGAGTCCCATCTCCTACACTCTATAGTTTCTTATTCTCTAAAAGTTGGCCAGATGTGGCCTTCTGTGGGCATCGCACTCTGATGCAGAAGGGAGCTCACTGGTGAGAGTTGAGGAGTGTACTTGTCCTCTCTCTATCCCTTATTTCACTCTGTTCCAAGGGCCTTCATCGTAGAGGTTCATCTGCAGGTGTGTCACCTAGTACTGGGCATTTCCCAGATGTATATTCTCTGTTCCTGACCAGATGTGCAACTCTGCAGTAGCCTCCATGTGATGCAAAAAGAAGCTTCTTTGATGAGTGCTATATGGCATGCTTGTCACTCTAAGGGAGGTCTCTTCTATCTGGCACTGCGTTCCCTGCCAAAACACCTCCCAGGTATTCATACGCATTAATGTTCAGACACTCTATGTGCATTTCTCTATTATATTCTTTCTACCCCCTCTCTTCAATGGTTCCTGAGCCCTGGATGGCAGACATGCACTCTGAACTCTCTTATTCTCTACATGTTGGTCAGTAGTGGCTTTCTATGTTAATAATCATTTGTTGAGTGAGGAAACTTTGCTGGAGAATGTTGGGATTAATAGTCTCTCTTCCTCCTGTTTCACTTATGTTCCCTGAGACTTAGGTGTAGAGGTTGCATTATAGATGGGCATCTCACAGACATTTATTCTCTCTGTTTTACCAGATGTGGAACTCTGTAATAGTTTCCATCTGTTTCAAAAAGAAGCTTTGTAAGTGAGTGGTGGCAGGTATATTTATCTATAAATATAAGGATACATATTTAGCATGCAGTAAGAAATTATGTTTGTCCAGGGATCTGAGAGATGTTAATTTTTTTCCGTAGGATCTATGACCTTGCCGGCCATGTGTATTTAGCTACATTTACAATACCACACATGAGTTCCCTCCCATTGAGTAAGACTTAAGTCCGATTAGATATCTGTTTATTACCCCCAAGATAAATGTGCCACTGCTGCACCAATAGAGATAACGTGCTGTGCCAGTCATTGTTGTGGTTGTTAGGCTTAACATCTGGGTTGGACCATTAATTGATTAGTTTTCTCCCTTATCAGGTTGTATAGTAGCCCTTGATACTATGAAATTAAAGATATTGCTAAAAATAAATTTTGGTAGCTAAAAAATGGGCTAAGAAAATGGCTCAGTCAATAAAGTACACAGGGATGAGGAGCTAAGTTTGACCCCTAGCATGCATGTACTGGCAATCAAGTATCTGTAATCTCAACACAAGTTATGGGTGTGAAGTAGGATAAAGCAGGGAGAAATGTATCTATGGAGCTCATTTTCTATTCTTTCAATGAGAGGCCCTGTTTAATAAAAGGAAAGTAGACAGTTATAAATATGGGGGGGAATTATTTTCCTTTTCATTCAATTTTTTGTGAATTTCATACAATATATTTTGATCATAGATTGACTCCCCCCTGCATCTGAAGCTCCCTGATAGTGCCCCCCCATTCTGACATATGATTTGGCCTATTGAGCTATATATATATATATAGTCAAGTTTGTGCCCCCCAAATGTCCTAAATGTGTGTCCATTCATTGGAGCCTTGTTAACTAGCTAGCTTCATAGGACTGTCAATCAAAGTTAAAGGAAACAGACTTTCCCTCTTCCAGCAGTTATCAGTTGTCATTAATTCCTCAGCTAAGTGTGGGGCTTCTTCCCTGCTTCCTCACTTCTGTGCTGGGATTTTGTCTCATTTGAGCTTGCATGGGTCTTGTACATGCTGGTACCATTGCTGTGACTTCATGTAAGTCATTTCGCAGCTGTCTGGAAAACGTTTTTCCTTGTGCTCATACACTACCTCGGGCTTTTATAATCTTACTGCCCCTCTTCCACAATGATCTTTGAACCTTGGGTAGCAGAGATTTGATATAAGTGTCCTATTCAGTGATAAGCCCTCTGCAATCTTTTATTCTCTACACTTTAGCCAGTTGTGGCTCTTGGAGTTAATTAGCATTTGTTGCAAGAGGAAGCCTCACTGGTGAGAGATGCGTTAATATTCTTTCTAACCCCTATTCTGCTGTGTTCCCTGATCTCATGCCACAGATTCTAATTACTCTGGGGTTGAAACTCAGAATGTGTGTTTGCCATGTGCAAAGTCATGTTTCAATCTCCAGCCCCCACCCTGGCCCAGCCAATGAATAATCAATTGTTTATGATAAATAGAACAATACTCCAAAAATTATTCTTTACTAGACTAGACTAGATTAGACTAGACTAGACTAGACTAGACTAAAAAGACTAGACAGGAAAGACTAATTGAAGTCTTTCCTGAAGTACAGACCAGATTTTACAAAATAACATCTAATATGTGTCTTAGTGGTAGGAATCCTGAAGTGCATCTAAGGACACAAAAAGAATGTGAAAAAATGTGAGAAGTAAAAGCATCGTGTTGGACTACAAGTCTAGTCAATAGAGCTGTTTACAAGGCTACAGCCTTTGGGATACCAATGGGTAAAGCACATAAGAAAAATATATAGAGATGAAAATATTGACTCATGTCAATGTAAAGTATAGCATGTGTGTTTATGTGTCTGTGTTGCATGCATGTGTATTTATAGGAGCAAGTCCTTGTTTGTGCACAGGCAGAAGCAAGAGGAGAGCATTATTGTCTTTCTCTGTTGTTTTCTACCTTATCCCTTGAAGACAAGGCTTCTCAATGCCCTGGAAGCTGCTGTTTCAGGTATACTGATTGGCCAGAGAGCTTGGAGGACTGATCACCTCCACTCCTCAGGGTTGGGAGTTATAGTCACATGCAGTTATGTGGGTGCTGGGAATTCCAGCTCAGGTCCTCATACCTGCACAGCTAGCACCCTAACCACTGAGCAATCTCCCCATCCCCTCAACATAAAAATTGAAAGTGATTGCAAAGGCAATTGGGGATGTACAGAAAAAAAAAAAGAGTATAGAACATAAGTAATTAAATAAATAACTTAATAAAGTATGCATAAATGGATCTATATAATAACACAAATTTGGATATTTCTTTTTTCTTGACATTGTCAACCCTATTTTGTAAACTAACTAAAAGGTTAAAAAATATTTTCCAAAATAATTCTTTTTGTCAGCCATGTAATCAGATGTTAATATATAGTCACAGTGACCTGATTTATACATTAAAACAATATCTCCTCATATAAAATATTTATAGTTGGACCAGGCATGGTGGCACATACCTTTTATGCCAGCACTTGTGAGGCAGAGTCAGGCGGATCTTTGTGAGTTGGAGGCCAGCCTGGTCTACATGGTGAGTTCCAGGCCAGCTGGGGCTACAGGGAGACCCTGTCTCAAAAAGTCAAAAAAAGAAAAAGATATTTAAAGTTATTTTTTTCTGATACAAAAAAGTAAATCCTGAAGAAATTATAACTCCATAATGGACCACGTGTGTCATATTTAATAATAGTTCAATATCACTTGCTTCCAGTAGAATATAAATCATTTCACACATGTATAAGTAACAGGAAATGAGGAACTCTGGAATTCTGAATTCTAAATGTCAATAGTGGTACTGGATTTTCATATCAAAGATTTTATTATGCCAGGACTATTTGTCTGCTATATAATTTGTTGTTGTTATTATTATTAGTAGTAGTATTGTCATTGTTACATAAAAATTAAGTTAGTTTCTAAGTGAGACAGTGTTAGTGCTTGACCTTTAATTTAGACTTTTCAACAAAACAGCTACTATGCATCATATGTAAAAAGATGTTTAAGCACTCCTAATAGAAAAAATATGTACATTTCTGTTTAAATTATTATTTTATAATCTTATTGTTTTATGGAGTTCTCCCAGTTGATATATTTTAAATAGCCACATTCAATATTAAAATAAAAATCATTTTCTTTGAGTGTGCTATATATCAAGTCAAGGAAGCACTGGTTTAAAATATTGAATTTTACATGTTCTTGGGGAATATTCACAAATTTGATATACTGACTTAGATTCAGTCAAATATTATTTGAAGAGAAAGAAGAGAATACTAACAGCCAAAATGTTGGTGTAAGAAACTTGAAAACATCTACAAAACCCACAAAAATTATCAAAATTACGTTTTCAGAACTCAAATTAACTAGGGAGTTGTAAAGCTGTTGGGGTGTTTATTAGAAACATAAGTTGCATTTTAGGAAGAGCAGTAAACTTGTGGCATTTTAACTTGCCAAAAATCTATTCACCTCTCCCCATTCCACTGTGTCACTGGAGCAACAGACCTACAGCTGAGATGAGGTCAAGACAGCAGTCAGTTGCAAATCCTCTAGGCAGAGCAAACCGGTTTTGGAGCTCCTAGAGCTCACCCATAGAGAGCCTTCTCTATCTGGCCTCTCTGGAATCTCTCCCGAAAGCTCATTTCCCAGCTTCTCTTCAGATGGAATGAATTGGGGCTGGTTTCTATGCGAATAGTCTCAGTTTCAGGGTATTCGGTCCTAAACATCAGCACTATTTACCAGCTGATGTGACTAAACAGAACTAATAAAACATCTAGTTCAGAAGGAAATGTTAGTGATTGAGATGTCTGTAGAGTGCTTTGAAAATCTTCAATGTCTCAGGAAATGTGTGTATGTATACATATGTTTCATATATATATATGAAACATATATATGATATATAAGCATATATACAAGTTTCTAAACAATCATAAAGGGGAATGCAGAGCAGTAGACCACTTGCCAAAACTTTGAAGGCTTATAAGAAGATCTGCCCTAAGCACCTACAAAGACTATAACAGTTATTACCTTAAGGCATTTTAAGAAATCTCTATGTGTATGTGACCTTTAGAAGCCCCCTGAAGTAATTGGGGTAAGACTTCAGTGGTGGAACATCACAAAAATTACAGACTTTAAAGATGTAATCCAAGAAAGCCACTATGCAGACAAAGCAGAACAGTGATAAAAATCATCATCAACAACAAATCTCAGATGACAGGAATTCATCATATTAATAATGAAAACATCCAATTTTGAACAAATAATTATGAAATAATCAAAGTAACAATCAGGATAGTGTGAACCATAAAAAGAAACAAGCATCCCCTAGGTATAGCAGATGTTAGACTGACTAGACAAAGACTTTTTTAGTTATTTTTAATATACTAAAATTTAAGAGCTCTTAAGAGCTAAGAGAAGCTAAGGGTGTAGTTCAGTGGTAGAAGGCTTGCAAGGTCCTGTATTTGATATCCAGCACAATTATAAATAAATTAATCAAAACCTCACTGAAAGTGTGAGAATAAGGAGTCACTACAGGGAATATTTATAATAAAGAAGTAGAAATTATAAATAAAAAATGAAACAGAATTTCTAAAGTACAATTGAAATGAAAATTTCTTTAGACTGCAAGTCAGTTATTTTTTTTTTCATCAGCATTTTTAAAGGATTTTGCAGTACTGAGCAAGACTACACAGAGGAATACCACATAGTGATGGCTGAATTAGGAGTCTTTCATTACCTAGCAAGCTGGTGGTTAGATGTGGGAGACAGGCTTGAGCCTAGGGTCATATTGCAACTGTCAGGGTCATGTGGTTTCCAGGAATCCAGGCTATGTTAAAGAGGCATCCTACCTGCTATTCTGTGATAAAATGTTAAGTCTGTTATGCTAATAGGATGCTAAGACTGTTATGCTAATAAGGTATCCTACTTGCTGTACTGTGATAGGATGCTAAACCTGTTATGCTAATAAGGTATCCTACTTGCTGTGCTGTGATTGGATCACTACCCCTATATAAACTTGTGCTTTCCTGCAATAAATCAGATCTGTGTCACTGAACCTGGTGCCCTGTGTCTGAATGCGGCTCTGCTGACACAGTCTCCTCACCAGTCCTGGGGTCCAGGACTGGGCAGAAGTAGTGATGACAGGAGGCAGCACAGGGCAAGCAGAAGAGATGCCTCAGCACCAGGCGAGCAGAAGAGCTGCCTCAACACCGGGTGAGCAGAAGAGCGGCCTCAGCCCAGGACGAGCAGAGGAGCAGCCTCAACACCTGTGAGAACAAAGGAGCAGCACCCACGAGAATGGAGGAGCAGCCGCTGCTGGCAGTGATCTCAGTCAGAAACAGGGAACTCTTGACGCAATCTTAAAGGAGAAGCAGGGCAGGATTTATAAAGCTTAAAATCACAATTACATCATGCCAGGGATAAAGCCAATAGCCATAGTTACATCAGATTATCATAGTTACACCAGATCAGGGGCAGGTTGATTAACAAAGAGGTTTTTGGTTAACAAAAAGTTTAATAAGGATAAAACAAGTTTCTCAGAATTATACAAATGAAAGTCTCCATGGAGATGTAGGTCTGGCTAAGAGGGAGGGCATGCTATCTGGACATGCTACCTGGCTACTTGTAAGTTTCCCAGTATTGTGGAAACAATGTACTTCTTGAACTATCTGCATGAGTTGTTGGGTCTGGCTGGAGACAGTGGAAATGGCTGGGCAAAAACACAGGGTAAAGTAAAAGTCATCTAAAAGAAAATGGAGTTAGTTTTGCCATTCCAGTTTAAATGAGATACAGCTTGCCACTTGAAGCATATGTAGATCAGTAGCTGTGTATTATATTCATAGAATTCCTTCAGTATAAACACTATTCAATTTTAAAAGATTTTTTTTGACACTCCACCAAGTACCCCTTTGACAATCACTTCTCACACCTCTCCTTCTTACTCTGGTTTTAGCAACTACTTATCTCCTCAATTTCCCATGTAGTATCTTTATTACTATGATTATTAATCCATAATTATTTGTTTGTTTGCTTGTTGAGAGAGAGAGAAAGAGAACATCATTGAACATATTGAACATGTGATGAGGCCATAGTTTTCAAGAGTCAGTTCTATCCTTTCACTGTGGTTTCCAGGAATCAAACTCAAGGCCATCAGGGTGGTGTGGCAGTGCTCTTATCTGCTGAGCCATCTTGCCCAATATTATCTTACTTACTTTGATTAGGTTAATTGAAATTATATGACCCACCCACTATGATTGGCATCATTCCCTGGGGTGGAATCCTGGGCTAGATAAAAGGGAGAAAAGGAGCAGAGCATCAGCATCAAATGCTCTCTTCTTACTGACTACAGATGTACTATGACCAGCTACTTCAAATTCCTACAGCCTTGACTTCCCAACCATGGTGTACTGTATCTTGAGCTGGGAGCCAAAATGAATCTATCCTTCCTTAAACGTTGCTTTTATCAAGGTGTTTCATAACAGCAACAGAAAATTTAAGACATGTTATCCAGTACACCAACAAATGAATAAAGGGATTTCTGGAGGATTGTCAACAGAGAATGGAGGAAGGTGGAGCAGTATTTAGAGGTAGAGCTAGAGTAGAATGGGTATTTCTCCAAAACAGGTACACAAATAAGCAAAATGTCCTTAGAAAAATGCAAATCCAAACCATCATGAGATACTATTTAGAATTGTATAAATATAGTTAAAGTGCTGGGCCACAAAAAGTGTTGCCAAGCAAGAACTGGAACCTTCAAATATTCCAGGTTAATGTATAAGAAGCTGCAACTGTCTTGGACAATATTTCAAAATCCCTCAAAATTTAAAAATAGAGTTACCAGATATCTTACCAACTACATTTCTGTGTGTATACAAAAGAGAAAGAAAAGTATAAGGGTACACAAACTTTTTCATCAATGTCTACCTGCTGAAATGGGCATTATTAATGGTATAAAACAGAGTAACACAAATATCTATGAGTGAATAAGGAAGCTGTGGCTATCCATACAATGGAACATTATTGAGCTATACCACAGGTAAACTTTGGAAATGTTCCATTATATGAAAGATGCTGGACACCCCCCTCATCTCCCAAAGAGTCTGAATATTTGATTCTGTTTGTATGAAATGTCGAGGACAGGACTAGATTATTGACTGTTAAGAGTTAAGAGAATGTGGGGGACTGGAGTGATGGCTCAGCTGTTAAGAACACTGGTTGTTCTTACAGAAGACCCAGGTTCAAATCCCAGCACACACAGGGCAGCTAACAACTGTCCGTAACTCCAGTTCCAGGGGATCCGACAACTTCTTCTGTTTTCCACCAGCATTGCATGACACGGGTGCACTTACTTACACTTAGGCAATACATGTATACACATAACATAAAAATAATAAATAAAATATTTTTAAAAAACAGTTAACGGAAGGTAAGACAGTAAGGAGAGACCATTGTATACAGGGTTCCATTGCAATATTCTATTTGATGTTTTTAACTTTCCTTTTAAAGAAAATTGCTTTCTGCTGGGTGTGGTGGTTCACATCTTTAATTCAAGCACTCAAAAGGCAGAGCCAGGCAGACCTCTGTGAGATGGAGGCCAACCTGGTCTGCATAACAAGTTCCAGACAGCTGGGACTACAGGGACACCAAATTGATTCAGACAAATAACAGTTAAATGTTTTGAAATGTTTAATTATTTTTATTAGTAGTATTTTTTTTTTTTTTTGACACAGGGTCTCCCTGTAGCCCCAACTGGCCTGGAAATCGCTATGTAGGCCAGGCTGGCCTTGAACTCACAAAGATCTGCCTACCTCTGCCTCCCAAGTGCTGGGATTAAAGGTATGTGCCACTATACTTTGTTGGTTTTATTTTTTAATTAAATTTACAGAAAGTAATCTCCAATTGTCCTGTCATAGGAACAATCACATCCTATTGTTTGCTTACCTTGAGGCCACCATAACTACAAATTTGGTATAGCACTTTTAAAAACAGCTTTATATATGTCCCTAAATAGCATTATACATATTTTAAGACAGGTTCTGACTGAAACTATCTTTCAGGCTTGCCTTGAACTCGAGATGTAGCCCAGGTTGGCCATGAACTCTATCTTCCTGCCTCTGCTTCCTGGATGATGGGATTACAGAGATATGCATCATTACTCATACTTTGTGTCATTTTAATTTACATAAATATAATTATACAATGTTTTTTTCAAAAACTTAATTTCTTATTCTGAATTACTGTCTAAAGATAATTATATTTTGATTGTAATCTGTATTATTTTAAAACACTTGAGTGATTGTCATATGACTATAGCACAATTTATTTGAAATTATGTTTGTAATTGCTGTTTTTATATTCAGGTCATTATTGAGGTAGAATATTTACAAACAATTAGCAATCTGGAAAAATATTGTGGGTTATTTTTCTGTTTTTATTCAGGTTACTACCAGACCTTCAGAATAATAAAACATCTGGTTTAAATTAACAGTTTTAATTGGATGTTCTGCAAAATGATGATGAATACCACCATGTTTTGAATATCAGGACATCTGACATTGGGTCAATAAGATATCTAGGAACTTTTAACACCGGGATTTTTAGAAATTCTTTCTAGAACTAATTCCATTTCCTAGCTGTATCTTCTCCTACAGGCCTTGTTCTATTGTTATGCAAATAACAATTTGTTTTCTTCAAGCAAACAAAAAGTATATTGAATATATTTAGAAAACAGTAACAAAGGTAAAGTTTTTAATTCATCAAGCAATTGTAATATTATCCTCCCAATTATTAACAGAAACTCTTCTTGTATCTAGTTATATGACTTTAAGTAAGATATTTCATACCTGTTTACTCAGTTTAAAATTTTATGCTATAGCTAGTGATATTTGCTACTGACAAAGTTTCTCTAAAGACTAAATAAATTAAGAATACCTACCTTTGAGAGTGCTTTTTCTTTTCTGCAGGTAGTTGGCTCAACAGAATGGAGACTAAGAGGGGTGTTTTTCTGTTGTCTGAGGAGGTCAAAAACCTGTAGATGTGTAAAAGACAATTAACAATGGCAGAAGGGTCGGTAATGAGAGGATTAGGAAGAGTGTGATTACCTTGTACTATTTGTACTGTCTGTCTTTGAGAGGTCTGTGATTCATCACAAGTCACACAGGCACCTGGAGTTGAATTGGAATTCGGGAGGACAAATTTGATATGTAAATCACAGACATGTCCTAATGTTGACCTGTAAGTACACAGCAATATATAAGATAATAATGGAACTCATGAAGAAAAACACATGTGAGAGTTATAGTTGACATTTCATGAAAAATAAACAGCCATTGCAATATCAGCAGCAGATGGAATATAATGTATGCTGTGCTGGTTAGTTATGTCAACTTGTCACAAACTAGAGCCACCTGGGGAGAAGGAATCTTGCCTGAGGAATTTCCTCCATCAGACTGGTTTGTGAGCATGTCTGTAGGGCATTTTCTTGGTTGCTAATTGATGTAGGAGGTGCAGCCCACTAGGGGTGGTACCTTTCCTAAGTAGATGAGCCTGGGATGCATAAGAAAAGCAGTTGAGCAAGTCAGAGGAAAAACACCTGTAAGCAGAGTTCCTCCAGCTTCCTTCAGTGATGGACTGAGCTGTCCGCTTAAAGAAACTCTTTCTTTCTTAAGTTGGTTTTAGTCGGTATTTTATCACAGCAAGCACAAGCAAACTAGGACACCTGATATCATGTTATAATTGATTAGATGAACATTATAAATTTTCTATGCCACTCAAAGAGATATGCATTTTCCGTGCAATGTTTATCAATATTTTAATTGTATTTTTCACAAATAGAAAACATTTCTGAAATATGTACTGAATCAAAAATAGTATAGACTTCCCAAGTAATCTTGATTTAAAAGTGACAGAACAACAACAACAAAAACCAAACCTAGAAACAGAACAAAACAGACAAAGTATCAAATTATTTGATCTCTAAATGTACTGCAAAGCTGTAGTAATTCCACATCATGGTACAAGATAGAAACTGATAAAAACCCAGCATTAAATCTATGGAATTTGTCACAATAATCTTTGTCAAAGATGCCAAAATTCAAGAGGGATGTTGAACTATTATTTCTTCTGATATACGATGATCAATCAAAAGTAGAAGAAAAGCTTATACTCACCAGAAACTCTAAATGAACTAGAAGAGAACATAGGGAAAAGGCTTCCTGACACTGGTCTAGTGAAATAGTATTTGAATATGATTCCTAAAGCAAAAACCTACAAATGAGATTGCATCCAACAAAAAGGTTCTGCACTGCCAAGGACTGAGAAACAGAGTTAACATGTAAAGCATGACAGGGAGAAAATATTTGGAATTTAAACAATTCAATGACAATAAGAATCAAAAACTGCCTTATAATCAGAAAATTCCACTCATTTTCTAGAAAATGTGTTTTATTTTGTGACATTCTAAAATCTTGTTCTGTTTTCATTGTATTTTAATGAGAAATTGGGACAGAATCCCCAAATACCATATGGATCTAATTAGTCTTTCTTGAGTTGTAAAACCTGCAGCGTGCAACGAAGGGCATTCAAAGAGAGACTAAAACACAAAAGCTTTGTGTCATCACAACCCATGGAATGGTTAGACAGCAATGAGAAATATCATCTGGCTGATATCGTCATGTGAATGTCTATGAATAGGGACAGGATGGCTGGAGATAGGTGGACCAGAAGCTGACTCATATAACTGTTTGACAGCTATGTCCTCTTTATGAATGGACACCAAGTAAGAACTACCAATACTGCCCTACTGAAGAGCCACAGCTGTTTATGATCTAATTTAAGCCAAAATGTTACTTAGGTAGAGCCATGTAAATATGCCTTGGGTAATTTCTATTAAAAAAGCAAATCATATAACAGCAAAGACTTTAGATGGAGCATCGTAATAAAATAATACCATGTTTCCTTAAGTCAAAGTATCTTTAAGGACCCAGTTTTCAAATACTAATTCATACATCATCTTACTATGACTTAAAGCATCACAGTTTGAGCCTTATCTGTCAAGTAATTTGTTCAAATGGACCCTAAAAGGTTAACTATGAACGTACTGTTTTATAACATAAATCTTAAATATGATTTCATTCATGATTACATACTATCTTGAACTATCAACACATGACTTTCAGAGCACTTTTTGTTTTCCCTTCATATATTTCAAATTTCACTTCTGAAAATCCTTCTGATATGAGTGACATTGTCAGAACAAGCACCATTTAGAAATCTTGAGGTCTGGGATATTCATTTAGTGGTTTTAAAACATTCAGTTTGAAAGAAGACTCTATCATAGCATGTTAAATTATTGGCATTGACACCACCCAGAATACTAATAATACAATGTGTTTCTAACTTGGGTGTCAGACTCCAGTTCTTGTTCTCATCTACTGTTTCTCTCTTTACTAGTTTAGTTGCTTTCTGCTCCATGTTTCTATTACTCCATCTATAACATAAAGTAGTGCAACTTCAGGTCTATGATATTGTTGACCACAAAGAAATCGACTGAATTGTTTAGCAGACTGCCTAGCATGTCGCACTTAATAAATTCTTTTAAAGAAGTAGAGGAATATAAGAGCTAGCTAATAACTATCAGGTTGATCATATACCTTTGGCATCTGTCTGCTTAAAGCATTACTCTAGAGTTAACACTGTCCAGTGCATCAGCTTCTCATCTTGGACCACTTTAGGACGGGGGAGATAGCTCAGTTGGTAAAATATTTGCTGCTCAAGTGTGTGAATCTGAGTTCAATTCCTAGAATCCATGTTTTTCTAAATACTTTATTTTTATTTTATGTGTATGAGTGTATTGCCTGCATGTAAGTGAGTGCCCTCCCCCAACCCCCTCCACAGGAGTCAGTCCATTCTGTCTTTGAGTTGCTGTGTTGGCTGCATTACCCACAAGCGCTACCCTTGGCTCCCGGCTTCCCTTCATAGTCCAAACTCCGCATCAGGCCAGGCCCATTGGAGGAACCAGCCAATTGGGAGACATTTACAATTTTCATTCTGAGAGCTCCTCTGCATTAAAGTATTTATTTATCTGAAAGCTGATGAGATGGCTCAGTAGTTAAGTGCTGTAAGTCAAATTCACTGCTGAGAGGTGCACATGGCATCCAATCTCCTCCTCCCATGGTTTTTGCAACAGCCTGAGGAACGAATTCTCCAAACCCCAGATAGAAGAATCTTAACGAGATTATTGGACTTGCTAACTGAGCTTGGGGTGCGAGTTTACTTACAGACAAGTGGATGTCCCCCTCCTCCCCCATTCACAGCTGCTGTATTGGAAAGTCCACACCCAGACATAAATCCTCTGGTTCTGGACAGCCTTACAAAATGGCTAGAGACCAGCCTCTGCGTTTTCTCAGCTTTTATAGCCTTAGCCCCTCCCCTGCAAGTGGCTGTGGTCAACCAATTGGCTGGAAAAGGGAAGGGGAGTGGCTTCTCTGCAGAGCATGGGAAAGAGGTGGGTCCATGTCATCACAGTGTCAGAGGAACATCCCTGTCACAAGTGTGCATACGGCTCTTACAGAGAACCTGAGTTTGGTTCCAAGGACCCATATAGTTCAGCTCAGATCCATGTGTAACTATAGCTCCAGAGGATCTGATGGACTCTTTTGGCCTCTGGGGGCAACTGTACTCACAGGCACATACTCCCAACAGATATAGATACATACACATTGTTAAAAAGTAAAACTAAGTCTTTAAAAATCAAAGAAGTATTTACTACATGTCAATGGTAGACAACTCTATGGCCCTTTGAAATATAAAGATATTAGACTGACTCAGATGCTTTGTGCCCAGCAGCATCTAAATAGGTCTTATGTCTTCTCCTGTTTGAGGTTCTCAGTAGGAATTGTAGCTGTTTCCCATTTTTTGGATTAGTGCCAAAAGTAATTTTATTAGTCAAATGAAGTTAACACATTTTCATTTTTAACTAAGGGCCATTTACTTCCTGCTGGTCATTTACAGTTTCTTCTCTTAATGACTGACTTAGTAAAAGTAAAAGATCCCCTGAGGCTATGGCTCAGCAAGTCATTAATAAACTGTAAATGAGAGAGACATTTAGACTATCACTTCCATCATGAGTGCATTTCTGTATGTGTTTTATTAAACCAGACCGGAGTACATCATGATAATTCTTATAGAGTCACATAATATTTGTATTTTGATCACTCTCATTTTGTTCAACATTGGTTTTCTTAGCTTTAGCAATGCATTGTATGGTACAATATTTGTTTACTTATTTCATTGCAAAATATTATTTCATTTTATAAAATGAAAGTGCAATCTCTTAATTTGTTTGAACGTGGGTGGACAATGCAAATTATGACTGTTAAGCACATTGCAACAATGAGGTGCTCTTGTATATTTTTATTGGTGGGTATATTATTTACTTTTTTATTGCTATGATAAACACCATGGCCAAGGTAATTTATAGGAGAGTTTATTTGGTTTATGGGTGTAGAGAGATAAGAATCTGTTATGGTAGGGAAGCATGACAGCAGGGGAAGCCAGATCAGAAAGCTAAGGGCTAACATCTTCAAGTATACAGAGGAAACATAGGGCAGGATCTTGAATTAGGGCAAGGCTGTGGACTTTCAGAGCCCTCCCTCCCCCCCAATGATGTCATTCATGGCCACAGCTACTAAAAATTCCACAACCTTCCCCAGACAGCACCACCAACTGACCAAGTGTTCAAGAACTTGGAACTTACAGGGGACATTTTCATTCAAACCATTACAGTGGATATGGGCATGATCAGCTGTTGATTATCCAGGCACACTGACTTTGTTTCTTAGGCCATAAGCTGCTTCAAGCACAGTGAACAGTACATAGTATTTCACCCACAGTAATAGTTCACATGAGCTTGCATTGCTAAACATCCTCACCAGTACTTTCTATTAATCAGATCTTTACATTTGTAACCATTCTGGTGACTGCTAGAGAGCAATTCTATTGAGAATTTGACTTCCAAGAGTTTGAGCATTTTTTCATACATTTTTTACTATCTTAAAGAAAACTTTTAAATTGGATTTTTGCAATTTTCATACAATATAGTTTGATGATAATTAGATCCACTTACCTATCCACATCTCCCCTCACTGTCCCCAGTATATAATATACTCTCACATATGTAATACGACCTATGGATTCTGATTTGTGCTCCCAAGTGGCCTTCACTGTGGATCCAGATCTTGTTTTGTAAAGGGCCCACTACTGTCTCTAACTTGAGTGTATTTAGATAAATAGAGGGATGGATAAAGAGATAGATGAGTGGTTTTTACTTTAAAAATAAATTGCTACTGCTTTACTTCTTTCACATACAGAATTTGAAACAGATTCTACAGACACAGACATATTTCAAAGCTGTTGAGAAAACTTAATTTTCTGAGTTCAAACTCATGGTATTCTTATTTTAAGAACTTGCTTATAAATTGTCTCCTCTTACCTTCGTTATTGAACATGGACAGACACCTACTGAACAGATGTAATTTTCTTATAACCTTTTAACTTTTCTTAAAATTTTCACCCACCATTCCCTCCTCTCCAATTCCTCCCCATCCCCTTTATTACTTTTCCCTTTCAACTTCATGTGCTTATTTTTTTCAAACCCTCTGAGTTTACTTAGTGCTGCCTGTGTGTGCCTGAGTATAGGGCCATCTACTAGAACATGAACAGCTTCTGAGGTGCTGCATCACTGAAGAATATTGACTTCCTTCCCCAGAGCCATCAATATCTCCTCAGCTAGGGGTGAGATTTCATGACACCATCCCACCTCTAGGCCTTATTGCTGAAGACACCACAACCTTTAGTCATAGCACATAGAGAAAGCTGGTACAAATCTGGAAACTTTATCCTTACTAGCTTGCATTAATAATGAATGCCACTGAAAGAGAAAAATAATCATGAAACTTACCCAGCCATGAACCCTGTGAGCTGCAATAATAACTGACCTATAAGATATGCCTACTGGTGCAATAGTGACATAAATATTATTTGAGTAACCACTCACTTTCTGGTTGAATTTAAGACCAGCTTAACAAGATGGAACTCATGCATGGTACCAGTATCAGATCCAAGAACCCAAGGGTAAATATGGAGAACTGACTGCTAATAGTCTACTAAATTAACACAGAATTTAAATGTCCCCTGAGTTCTTAGCTTTACACCTATAGATTAGTGTTTGTCTCAACCCTCAACAGAGTAAGTTGCTTTTGCAGTGGATGGTCATCAACAGACCCATAACTAGTCAACATGCATAGTAAAAGAGACCGAGAGGCACATTGATATTCTACTTCCTTCCTCACAAGGCTCAGGGATGATTTTAGAAAAGAGGACAGAAAGATTGGAAGAGCCAGAGGTAGTGGATGGCTGTGGTATATCAGTGCTTTCTGGGCAACACAGAGCAGCTGCAGACATGACCTCACAATGAGTACAAGACGTGCACAAGATCAAGTCTGACATATTTGTAATGCATAAAGTAGTAGTAACAGTAGTTGTTTAAATAGCCTGGGTATCTTTGTTTTAAGTGTATATTTTTTTCTCCATTTGTTTATTATTTTCATTTTATCAATTGACTCTTGTAATGTTAAATACATTCTTAGGTTGGTCCAATTCATTTGTTCATTTCTGATAAGAGATTTTTATCCAATGGATTTTACTTTAAGAAATAATTCTATAACTCAATATAATTTAATAATTCCATGACTTAGGAAAATAATGTACAATATATTTAAAAGAAACATTTATAATTTTATTTTGCAATTAGACCAAGTACCCCTTCAGTTTGATATATTTAATATCAAAGTAGGACCAGTATTTTGTAATAGAGATATCCAGCACTGTGTACTGTCAATAGCATTCTTGCACTCTGTCTGTAGATACTGTCATATTACAAAGATCAATATTAATTAGAATTTGTGATTGATTGAAATAGCACTTCACTTTTTTTTTTGTCTTTATTTGAGACAGGGTATCCTTGTAACCTCAGCTGGCCTGGAACTCACTATGTAGATCAGGCTGGTCTCAAACTCACAGAGATTCACCTGCCTCTGCCTCCCAGGTGCTGGCATTAAAGGCATGTGCCACCATGCCAAGCTGAAATAGGACTTATTCTAAGCACAAATACATACATCCTTTCCATATCCAATATTACAAAGACCAATATCAACTAGAATTTGTACAGTATTTGTTTAAAAATACAACGATCTTCTAAATAAAGTTGTTCTGATATAGAAAATTCATTCAGATAGTTCATATATTTTTGAATTTTACATTTTCTTTGAATAATTTTATTATTTGTATTACATATTTCTCTGCTGTAAGTATAAACATTCATTTTGCTCTTTTAAATATATCATAAATTTTGAGTGTCTAATTCAGAGTTCTCTCAGCAAGTTTTATTCCTAACTAAATTTCTTTACATCCATATGTTCTTAAACCCTTCATTCCATTTTTATGTGGTTCCACCTGTTTCCACTGAAGAATCATTCATATGTCTAATTATTATTTTCTTAAAATTACTCTTTCTTTTGTCCCTTTGACCCTAAATATTTATTTTACTGTGATATATCTCATACTGATGAGTCATTTTTCTATTGGGTATGTTGGACTTCAGATGTATGAGAAACGGTGTTTTTCATTGGAACAACTGGACCAGCAAGCCCTTTACTGAAATTTATTAAGTGGTAACATGTGCCAACATATGTTCACAAAAAGAGGTTACATTATATCCTAATTGTGTTCTGGGCACTTTGTTGAGAATGAGGTGGCTGTAGCTTGTGGGTTATTTCTGGGTCCTCTGTTTTATTACACTGTTGTGTGTCTGAATATCAACCCTCTAATACTCCATTAACACACTTGCTAAGTCCTTTCACTGTATCCTCTTTTCACTTGTCGTCTCGAATATTTAACTCATATTTATACAATATTATGGTTATTTTTATTTGAACAACTATTTTTAATTTTGTGTATAAGGGTTGCGCCTATAAGTTTGTAAGTGCACCATGTGCATGCAATGCCAGTGGAGGACAGAAGAGGGTGTTGAAACTCCAGGAACTGGTGTTACAGATGGTTGTTAGCCACCATTTGGGTGCTGGGAGCCCACCCCAGATCCTCTGCAAGAGCAGCCAGTGCTCTTAAGCACTGAGATAGCTCATCACCCCCAACCATGATATTTTTAAACACCTTGTTTTTTCCACATAAAACTTCCACATAAAGTTTATCTTGTCACACTTGTGGGTCTATCATTCGGTCTCTATGTCACACAACTTGAGACACTGTCAATATTATACTTATCATCGCTCTACTTTCCCTGCTGTGCTGAGATTCCTACATGAAAGGATTTAGAAAGACAGTAGTATGCTTCTCTTAATAGCAGAAGAGATTAGCTAATGCTGATCAAGTATGCTGAATTCAAAGACTATAAATTATTTTAAAATGTCTGAGTTGCAAGAAAATACAGCAGTGCATATTCCTGAAAAAGGAACTCTGTAGTGGTCAGGAATGAAAACGTTTCCACCTACTTTATGCCACTTTGCTTCTTTCCTTGCTAAAATTGGAGCTGTAAAGTAGCTGCAGGAACTCCTCACAGCATTCATTACAGCTTCTCTAACTGTAACACAATGGAAGCCATTCTTCTCTTTCATCCCAACATAATTCCATCTATTCTTTGGAGGACTTCATCAACTGACTTCCTCAACTTCAGTTACATTCAGTTGGGAGCCTGTCCATGAAAGAAATCGGACACAAGCTACCTGGTTCTATTCCAAGTGCTTTCTCACTTTTCCCGGTTACTATACAAGGCTTTTCTCTCATCTCCCAACTCTGATGAGTTTTATCTCTTTTATCATGACAAAAGCAACTTTGCTTATCTTACATTGCACTTATGTACATTTGATAAACATTCATAAAATATTTCATAAAACCACAAATTCTGCACTCATAAAACTGTAAGCTCTTTATATCATGATTTTAAATTATGTATACATAAATCTATATGCCTATGTCATTATTTTAATTATACTCTCAGATTTATTTTAATTATTAAGAATACTGAATAAACTTCATTGTAACAAATATATTTTAACTCAATTTTTGATGAAAAAGCTAGGAGACTTCTGATATAAATGTGAACACTGTCATCTATTTCTTTGAGAAATGCAAGTATAAACCACATCTTTATAAAAATTAAAACAAGAACACAACCAATCTGTTCACACACTAAAAATTACCTAAAATACTAATAGAAACTTTTTACCTCTAATATTCTTGCATATTCCCTGTTCACAAGCTCAAAAATTAAAATGCACTTGGGTATGTAGTACTGAAAAGTGAGAAAGTACAAAAGTTGCCATCAACATGAGCACACATGCTTTGTAGGGAATGTGTAAAATCTCTATGGGAGTTAAAAAGAATAAAGTTAGAGTCAAATTTCCAAATTAATAAAGAATAAAAACTACACAATAAAAGTATCAGTATAATAGTTTTTATATATTTATCATAAATCATCAAATTATAAAATATTGTACATAAATACATGGTCAATATATATAAGTCATATATGGTAATAACAATCACTGTGACCATCAAGCCTTGTGTGTATAGATATCTCCTGGCAGACCCAGAATAGAAGTGTTTGGAGAGAGAAACTTAAATTTTACTTTATGTGTAAAGATTAATTTATGCTTATGTTTAAAACAAGTTAAATAAAATATGATGCTCGCTTCTTTTATGTCTATACTACATTTGAAATACTCAGAAATAATTTATTAAAAATACAAAACTAGACTCTCATTTTATTCAAGAGATTAAATATCATATGAAAAACACAAGGATATAATCTCATGCAGGTTTTCAATAATAATATTATTCTTATATAAATAAATATGAAAATGGAAAGACATAATATGAATATATTTTTACATTTCCCTTTAAATTACTATATACAACTGATTATATAAATTTATGTAAAATGCTTGACTATTTTGCTTGTGAACTGAAGTGCTCTTACTTAATCTAGGATTAATGAGAACACATATACTTATAAGCTATAGAAATATCATCTGAATACCCAGTTAAGTTATTGTTCATGTTGCTTGAGAGTCCTGGGGATATTTATTCCCAAGAGTATAACTTGGGCTAACAGTCCAACAGTAACAGGAATTTGATCCTCTTTACCACATGGCACATGAGTCTCTACCTAGCCTGAAGCCGTGTTCTTGATGAGTACCACCAAAGCAAGGACCAACACAAGGAAGTTCTTTCCCTGATTGTTCCCAGAAGAAAGTTGGGATTGGCTGTCACTCTCCTAATTTTAGTAGCTTCCCTGTTGATTGTGAGTGGCTTGAACATTTGATTGACATGCGTGCTGAGCAGATAATAAAAGAATAAAATCAGTTCCACAAAAGGAAAGATAGGCCTTTAATACCAAAAGCAAATACTATTGGTATTAATTGGATCACAGAGATAAACTAACTCCTCTGCTTAATTTTATTAATATGCAGCTTTGTTAATATAGTTTGGTTAGCAATATCAGTATGTTCAAGAAAGGAAGAGACATGTCTGTGCTTCCCTTTCACAACCCACTTATACTTACTATTTTTAAGCCAAGGATCCTTGTGGAAGTTCTAACCATTTTCTATTATCTACCATACTACATGGTTATTTATTTAGCATGGAGTAACAGACTGCATATTAAATATATTTGCTTGTTTAAATTAACTGATTACTATGGAAAGAGAGTAGTATGTAAATTTACTGACTTGTTTAGGTAATGTGTATTTCATCTTATTTTATTTTATTTTGGTAATGTGTATTTTAAAGAATTGAATACTATTTTTTAAATACCCAACTACTCTGTAATATTAATATTCAATCATTAGTCTGATCAGTAATACAATATTTTAAGATCTATGTAGTGACACGAATCATACCTCTGGAAAGCTTGTGCTTGAAATATACCTATTGTGGTATTTCCTTCTGGCCTGTGTCAAAATATCGAAAAATTATAACAGATGCATCATTGAAACTTCTTTAAATAAAAAAATACATTTAAATCACATTTAACACTTTTATGTTGCAATTATAAATTAGGTCTTTCTGTTATTGGTAATTAGATTGTGGAACAGATGGTGCAGACTTTGACAAAAAGTGATAATCTCTCTAAACTAACAGATTGTCAGCTGATTATTCACAAAATAAGAGTCTATTCCATTGATCAAGAGTCATTTTTAAAGGTTAGGAAATAAGAAATGTTCTTCAACTATGAAGACATGGGGATTTTCAAACAGAAAACAGCTTTATTGCAAACAACTACATTAAGTTACTGGAGCAATATTTCCTTCTCCTTCCTTTCCTCAGGACCTCAGTCTCCCAATCCTCCCACTTTTTGCTTCAGAGCACTTAGCTTTACAGACATGCACCCCAGTGTCCAGCCCTGAACTTTCTCTGTTATTCACAGTAAACCACTGCAACCAGGTAACCAGTCATGTCAGCCAATTATTATTAAGCACAGGAGGAGAGCTCTCTGTTTTGCCATAGATTTCCCCTAAATTACTCTCAGCTCTATAGTTGGCCTTCTGCAGGGGACCAAAGGACTTCTAGCCAACGTTCTCAGAAGGGAAGGAGAACCTCACCTTGTTTGTGGACTTTACTTTGATCATGAACAAAATTAGCTAATGACTTAGGGAAGCTGAGGCCTAGAACCTGCTCTGAATGCAGAGATCTGGGTTATTGGTACCCAAGTTGATGATCAGAATCCATCACTTGAGGGGATGGGAAAAAGTGAATAATGAAGTATAGTGCTGAAGGAGGTAGTGCATTCTGCTTCTTTTGAAATCTAACCCCATTCATCTGTGAATAACATTTGGCTTCCCCTTCCCTAATCACTCACTCTGTGATCATGGTCTATGTGCTCCTGAAGATCAGAGATCAATTCATCATCTGGCATTTGGTTGAAATATAGAAACACAGAAATAGTAAATAAATAAATAAATAAATAAATAAATAAATAAATAATAGAAAGGAAGAAGGATCATCCTGGGTCTTCATATTCGGAGCAGGTATAGTCTTTGTGTCAAGAGCCTTGCCAGTAAAAGAGAGTCGTGCTAAGATGTGTAAAAAGTGAAGATCAAAACACATTGAAGAGAAAATCACTTTGCATGGGTTGTCAGTGCCTTCCTACAAAATGTATCTGACATCAAGTTAGAGTATTCTAATTCTCTGGTGTATCTGAATTATAATGTAAACCTCCATCTGTTTAGAATAATACATTGTTATTTAAAGGGATAACTAAATAGTATTATCCAAGCTGACATACTAAAGATCAAATTACACACAAAAGTTGAAAAGAGAAATTTAAAATATTAATCTTTTAACCATCAAGAGAAATTCTTAATAACAAAGTAATCAAATTCAGTGGAACAACACAAATAGGTTGAAAATATGAGACATTTACCTACTTATATACTGTCTAAAGTAAATGCCCCTGAAAAAAATGGAAAGCTCATTCAGAGAGTCAGTAGTTTCTGTTCATTCAGTTGCATCAAGATTCTGCTGTTCTATCCTTACTTGAGACTTCTCAGTTCTTTATGTTTAGGTTGTGAACCTGAGCCTTTAGCAGCTAAGCCATTCCCCCCCCCCCAGCCCAGTACCTCACAATTCTTAAAAATGTAATATGGATGGGAGTTCCCAGTTATTGGGAGATTAAAATAGGTAACTGGACATTTTTGTAAGTTTAGGCATTCGCTACTTAATTTTTTCACTATTCTAAAACTCAGATTTTGAAAGCTCTTCTCCCTATAGGTAGAAGATATGTTTATAAGTATATCAAGTTCTAAATTTTTTTCATAAATATATTGCATGAGAAAGTTCCATAGTGTTTATGTGTGTACACTAAATGTCTAGAATTGGATCACTTCTGATAGTCAGTAGATTTGTTTTCATTTGCTCTCACCCTGGCTTTTATATAATTTAGGAGCATTTGGAATGTGACTTAGAAAAGATTGTCCTTAATATTAATATTTAGTGAAGAAAATACTTTCTCAATTCATTAAATAAATATTTTTTGGTCTTTTTGAGACAAGGTCTCCCCATAAATCTAGCTGATCTGGAACTCACTATACAGACCAGGCTGGTCTTGAATTCAGAGATCCACCTGCCTTTGCCTCCTGATTGCTAGGATTAAAAAGGTGTGCCCTGCTAAATAAATACTTATTTATAAATATTTTAATAAAATTAAGAGAAGAAAGATTATCATCAAATTACAATACAAATAAAAATTTAAACTAGAAATAATCATTCATGAGAAACAAATTAAACTATAAGTAGTTTAATTATTGACTTAAAGTACAATATCCAGGATTATATTGTCTTAAATTACAATGACCAAATTCAGGTATTTTTGGTAAAAAGACAAGGTTTGATGTCAAAGTAGTCTCAGTTTCCTGTGTGATGATAAATAGGGAGGAAACTACAGGTCTTGAGAAACACAGTAATAGAACCCATTAATTCTATAACCAACTAGATGTCAATTCACTTATGGAAATAATTTATACTCAGAAGTGTATCAAAAGCACATTGTTTAGAAGATACACGGAACTAAGGGATAAACTCAAGAAACTGGAAGACAGAATTTTTAAAAGGCAGATTTGTCCAAAAATCATTAAGATGTTCAAATTTTCATAAATATAAAAATGACAAATGTCAAAATAATTCATAAAATCAAAATAAATAACATTAAATATGACATTATTTATTTGGGTATATAATTCCAAGCTAACTAAAACAAGAAAAACATTGGTTAAGAGCACTGGCTGTTCTTGCATAAGACCCAAGTTTCTTTTCCAGTACCTGCAGGGACCTAACAACTGTCCACAGCTCCAGTTCAGAGGATCAGATGCCCTCTTCTGGGCTCCGCCAGCGTTACAAACATAGGTGTGCTTATATATATGCAGGCAAAAAGATCCATACTCATAAAAATTGAAACATGGGCTGGAGAGATGGCTCAGCAGTTAAAAGCACTGGCTGTTCTTGCAGAAAACTTGGATTCGAATCCCAGCACCCACATGGTGGCTAACAACTGTGTATAACTCCAGTTCCAGGGATCTGATGACCTCTTCTGTCCTCCGCAGGCACTGCATGACACAGGTGCACTTACACACGCAGGCAATATACTCAAATTGAAACATGGGCTGGAGAGATGGCTCAGCAGTTAAAAGCACTGGCTGTTCTTGCAGAAAACTTGGATTCGAATCCCAGCACCCACATGGTGGCTAACAACTGTGTATAACTCCAGTTCCAGGGATCTGATGACCTCTTCTGTCCTCCGCAGGCACTGCATGACACAGGTGCACTTACACACGCAGGCAATATACTCATACACATAAAAATAATAAATAAAATTTTAAAAATAAATAAAAATAAAAACAAA
>NW_008333887.1:206647-222425 GCF_000622305.1 Nannospalax galili | reverse complement strand
AATAAAAACAAATTAATCTAAAAAAATTTTAAAGGATAGCACATGAAAGTCTATTTCTAATATAGAAGCTTTCAGAAACCTTCTCTGGACTCTCCTAGAAAAGTATCAGCCAGGTATAACTCTTCTGGTTAATTCTTTTCTTATCCTGAGAACTGGTTGCACTCCACAAAGAAGGTCCCTGTGCACTCAGCATACAGACAAGGGGGACTTCCTCAGAAAAACCACCCACATAATGTGGACAATTCAATTTTAACATTTGAATGCTTCATGCTTTTGGACAGATATCAAACATAATCATAAATGAATAAAAATTACAGAAATGAAACAAACAGAACCTAGGGTAAGGAGGCAGGACAGAGTAGACAATTCGGTAATGTAATTTATGTTGTAGGGAATTGAACCCAAATTGTGCAGTCATCAAAAGTGTACAATAAGAAAAAATTAGAAAATAAAGTTTTTGAGAATTAAATGCACAGCTCTTAAATTTAGTATAATTTTGGAAATAAACTTGAGGATTCTCCCAAGAGATAAAATGTGAGTGGAGTAGAGAAGAGCTAGAGAATTGGAATCCAAAATAGCTAGTATCAGACTAATTGAAATTTTGACAAAGGAAAGAAAAAGTTATGAGAGGAAAATTATGAACAATTTTAAAAACAAGATTTAAAAGTCATTCTGGTATATATTACAGCATGCAAAACATTTCCAAGTGTCATAAGGAAAAAGTAGCAGATTGAAAATTAATTCCATTTATTTAGTTACAGAAAAACTGCCATCTAAATTTTTAGAAAGACAGACACATCCAGAGAGAGGTTGTAGATGCCCTGCTTGACCAGTGCCAAGAAACTGAGATTGGACCAGGAATCCCCTGGCTTTGCTGCTCATGAGAGCTGTCACTGCCTTCCTGAGAGCTTTTATTGGAAGCTTAGTATTTGAAGTTCACACAAAGTTTACATATGATAAGTGCCTCATAAGTGCAAAACACATAGGAATTTCTCATAATAATACAAAAATAGCACAGAGCTCCCAAAGCCACAGCATAGCGCACCCACGGCCTTGGCGACTAGCACAGTAATAGACCTCCTTTGATGAATGCAAAAATGGGTAGGGGCATGACAACATATCCCTAGCATTCCAGAAAACAGATGTCTTATCAGTGATCTTCCCTCCTCAAGCCTCTTCATCAGTGAAGCCGAAGAAGTCTTTTATCTTAGTGATCCAAGTGCCAAGGAGCCTGTTAATTATTACTGAGCAGAGGACTATTGTCTTTGAGGCACAAGGTGGGTGACTACAAAAAAGCAGCAAAACTTAGTTTCCCAGGAGAAGTTGTTGCTGGTTTCAAACAGGAATGCTTAGATGGCAATATTGATAAATTAGTGGAAGGATAACATGGACTAATAATAAGTGGAAAATTGTGTGCATTCTTTGGGAGTTTTCCTACACTTTTGTGGGATTTTTCTACCATAAATCCCAGAGATTCTAACAATAACCAATAAATACCCTATCATCAGTCTGACAGGAAGCAGTGTCATGCCACTGTATCTACTAATCCTGGCCCTAGTTTTTACTCATATGTTTCAAAAGTATATCTCCACAACTGAACATTTGGCAGATTTATTAATAATAAGAAAATCTTGAAACAGTTAAGAAATCCTTAGTATGTTAATGAATAAGTAAACTGTCCTACATCTATACAATGGAACAATGTTCATGACAAAAGGATTGAGCTATCAGCTTATGAATACATGGATGAATTGCACATCTGTATTGTGAAGTTGGGGTACCAGTTAGGAGTAAAGACTGTAGGGGTCCACTTATTTGGCATTACAGGTCTTGAGACCTGTGGAAAAAAAAAGCAAAACTATTCAGACATTAAAAGCATTCATGGATGCTGTGGGTTCAAGGAGGAAGGTGAAATCTATGCATTAAGGGGTATCTCAAGGTAGAAAACTATTCTGAATTATAGTGTTATGATGAATACATGACACTATGCATTTTCAAAATCCATAAGTTTAAAACATAAAGAGATGAAAACTGAATATATCAAGTTGAAACTATTATGGAATTTGTGGAATTTTAAAATGGATTGATGGATTGAAAACCATGACAAATACAGATGCTTGTTTCAGATACTATACAGACCCTATGAAATAACCACACAAAGGCAAAAAGAAAGATTCAGATTTAAGTGGGTTGGGAAATAAATGGAGCTTTCAAGAATGAGGGAAAGAAAAGAAAAACGATAAAAGTACCTTTACTGTGCTTGAAAAATTTGTTTCCCAGAGAGGTAAGAATTACCAATGAAAGTACTCTATACTCTGAAAAGAGCAGTCAAGCAAATTAACAGGATAGTGAGAACTAGAATTCTTATGGTTGAAGTGGCTGCAGGTAGGTAAGAGGGTAGAGCTACACTGATCAGTGAGAATGCTTCTTCATTTGAGGTATGCAGATTGTAATATGTAGAAACTATGTGCATATTGTGAAATTCACACACACACACACACACACACACACTTCCTTCTCAGCTAAGAGGGCCTAGACTTAGAAAAAATGATTTACTAGGAGAAATGGAAACATACCTAAGACCTTGATCTCTACTATTATTATCTAATACAACTGAGTGTCATCGTTTCTAAACTAAGGCAGGAAATAGAGATTATCGTGAAGCATCTCATAGTACTGGAAAGTAAGTCATATATTCAAATTCTTAGCAATTATGAGATATGTCAAAGGGATACTGGATCCCACATAATAGATTTTCAAATTGCCAAGCCTGGTAGAGTCTGAGCAGCATATTAACTCAAGTATTACTGGACTAAAACTTTATGTAATGAAGAGCATACATGAACCCATACTGATATTAATGCAATTGAATAAACAACTCATCATTCAGCGTATGCAAAGTTTTCATGAAGATATGTACTTTGGGAGATAAGTTTCTTCACACAAGGGGACCTTGTCTCCCTACCACTTACACACATTCTCCCACACTGACTCCCTTTCAAGAGTTTCAATGTGTGGAAAACAACACTAAAAAATAATTGAGAAACGTGACAAAAACTTCTTTGGCCAGCTGACAAAGGTCAGCCCCAACTGTGAAAAGTCCCATGACAGTGTATATTTTTGATATGATGTAATAAAAATGATACTTCGCTTTTTTATTTCATAAAAATAAAAATGTTGGTCTGGAGATGGCAGAAGTCTCAAACCAATTTCAACTGAAGGGTGTTGCACTTGCACAGAGCTCTACCTTGTCAAAATCATCAAAAATAATGTTTTGTGATGAATTTTTGGGTTTTTGAGGGAAGTGGTTTATTTGCCTTGCACTTCTACATCAGTCTATCATTGACAGAAGTCAGGGCAGGCACTAAGGCAGGAACCTGAATCCAGGAACTGAAGCAGAGATCATGGAGGAGTGCTGCTTACTAACTTGTTTCTAATATCTTTCTCAACTACTTTTCTAATACAACCCCTCCCACCTGTCCAGGGATGGCACCAACCACAGTGGACGAGGTCCTCCTATATCAACAGTTAAGAAAATATCTTACAGATGTGACCATAGGCCAATGCAATAGATGGAATTCTTCAAATAAGGCTCCCTCCTCCCAGTTGACTGAAGCTAACCAGTACAATTGACCCATTGTTAACCTGGCACACAAGCACATACCTATAAGCCATATCCTTTCATTTCTTGTCCCACCAAGAGCTTAGGTTAATATCACAACATTATAGTCCAACTTTCAAAAGTCCAATGATTTAAAAGTTCAAGATCTCTTTAAAATTCGAAAGTCTCTTAACTGTGAGCGCCTGTAAAATACAAAATAAACTGGACATACTAGCACACACCTTTAATCCCAGCACTGGGGAGGCAGAGGCAAGCAGAAGTCTGTGATTTAAAGGCTTTCTAAACAGCAAGTTCCAGGCAAGCTAGGGCTACATGGAGACCTTGTCTCAACAAGACCAATAAATAAATAATTAGATGACGATAGATGATAGATGATAGATGGATAGATAGATGATAGATAGATAGATAGATAGATAGGTAGGTAGATAGATAGATGATAGATGATAGATAATAAATAAATATATATATATAAATACAAAATAAGTTACATTATTTCTTATTCCAGGAGGGAAGAACCAGGGCACGGCACAGTTACAATCAAATCAAAGTAAAACCAGTGCCCAACAGTGTAAAACCTCAATGTTTGATATCTGAGACTCTCTCATGACTTTTTTAGCTCCAGAAGATTTCAGTAGCTCTGCCTCTGCCATCTATAGCACACAGAGCTTGTCTTGTAGGCTTAGATTGCCTTCATTCCACACCTGCCACTGTCCTTGATAGTTACTATGGTCCTGGCATCTCCATTATGCTGGGATCTCCAATGTAACGGAGACTGCACCTTTACCAATGGCCTCTCCTGGCCTCTACAAGGACTCCAACTTTGCTACACAATGTCAAGTGTCAGATTCTCTCCATGACTCTTTTATGGTTTCAGAACTGAGACTCTTACCAACATTGGCAAGTTAAGCTTCCAGCTTGAGGTTCAGCATTGCTCCCCATGCCCCACTGCGCTAAAGTTCCCAGAAGAATTCTCAATGATGCTGGCATCTTATCAATCACAACTGATTTTTTTTTTCAGCCCCAGATAACCAGTGTCCATTGTTCAGTAAAGCAAAAATTTCATTTCAGTGGTGCTGGTCTCTTGTTATTCATAGCTGATTCTTCATTCCCAGCTGACCACAGATTCTTAATTCAGAATATCACACATGTAGCCCCAATAAAGTTTTTGAAGGATTCTCAGACTTTTCTCTGAAAACACACAGGCCAGCATTGTCTGCACTTCTCTCGGAATTATCCTAGGCCTCCCACAGAATAGTCCATTAAGTTCTTAGCACCCAACAGCTTTTCAAGACTAAAGTTCCAAACATGTGCGCAGTCCTTTCCCAGTCCAACATGGTCCAATGTATCACAGAAAGATTCAAATTTTCTGGTATCTGGTATCAATTTCTATTCTAGATTGTTTTCTCTGTTTCTGGGCTATAACACCATGACCTAAACAACTTAAGGGACGAAAGGGCATATTTGATTTGTAGATCCATGTCACAGTACATCACTGAGCTCCTGGAGGCAGGAACTGAAACAAAAAACATGGATGATCCTGCATACTGAGTTGTGTTCCCTGGCTTGCTGAAATACTTAATTTTTGTGAAGTTCATACAACATATTTACATCATATTTAGCTTCTTCCTAGCCACAGCTTCTCTTACTCCACCCCTTCCCATTTAATGTTTCTCTCTCTACGAAGCCAAAATTCTGTCCCTTCCAAGTGGGTCCCCTGGAGCCTGGTTAACCTACCCAGTTTCACACCCTTAAAGAAAACTGACTCTTTTTCTCTCAGCAGTAATGAATTGTCAGTAGTTCCTCAGCTAAGGTTGGAGATTCTTTTACACATTTCCCAACATCTGTGCTGGGATTTTTTCTGGATTGAACTTCCAGGGGTCTTGTACATTCTGTCACCATTGAAATGAAGTCATATAAATAACTGCCAAGCTGTCTGGAAAACTCTATTTCCCTGTGTTCATCTACCATCACTGATTCTTGCAATCTTACCACCCCCTCCTCTGGAATGATCCTTGAGCCTTGGGAAGCAGAAAGTCGATATAGGTGTCCTACTCGGTGATAAACACTCTCCAGTTTCTTATTCCCTGCAGGTTGGTCAGTTGTGGATCTCATTGTTAATCACTATCTGCTGCCTAAGGAAGCATCTCTGGTGAGAGTTGAGATATGTATTAATCTATGAACAATAAGTCATTAGGAGTAGGTTTAATGCTATGTACATTTAACAGAAAAACAGCATTAGGTTCTTCCCTACAGCCTGCCATCTGTCTAGTCACAGATTCCTAGGTCTGATATCAGTGTCACATATGGACTGTATATTGTGAAGCAGACTTCAATCAGAATGTGGTTTAATTATTCCCATAACATTCATGGCACTACTGAACCAGCTCGTGGACCTTGCCAGGCCCATTTTTGTTGTACCTCATAAGACTCGCAGCTGGGCAACTTTGATGATTACTTTTCTGACACCATACATAGAATCTTCTAGCATTGTGGAAGTTAGCCAGTAGAGAGGAAGCTATGAAAAAATAAAGTTTTAAAATGCTTCTACAATAGGTTTCCATCTGACTTTTTCAAAAGACTTTAATGTCAGTAACCCCTTCCTTTGCTCTCGTCTCTGCCAGCCCCCCCATTCTCGACACCATTTAACTCCCACCCTCATTGTTCCTTCTTCATTTATCTTGCTGCATTCTCACCGCAACTGTCTCCCCACCCAAAGCCCCCTCCATGATCCCTAACTAGTTTTATGACATCTATGGATTTTCTGATTGAAACACGCATTTTAAATATTCAAAGTTAGTATCCATATATGAGGAAAGAAATGTGACATTTGTCTTTCTGGGTCTGGGTTACCTCCCTCGGGATGATTGTTTCCAGTTCTATCTATTTACCTATGAATTTCATAATTTTATATTTCTTATAAGCTTAGTAATATTCTTTGGTGTAAATATAGCATATCTTCATTATTCATTGATCAACTGATGAATACATAGTTTTTTTCACATTTCCTGGAAGTAATGACTAGAGCAAGCAATAGACATAGATGAATAGGTCTCTGTGTACTAGGATATAAAGTCTTTTGATTATATGTCCAAAAGTGGTATGGCTGGATCATGTGATATGTGATAGGTTTATTTGTAGGTTTTCTGAGGAAACACCACACTGATTTCCACAGTAGTTGCACCAGTTTTCACTTCTACCAGCAGTAAATAAATGTTCCCCTATCTCTACATTCTTGTCAGCATTTGTCAATTGCTTTTTAAAAATTTTTATTATTTTATTTTATGTGTATGAGTGTATTGCCTGCATGCATGTGAGTGCATCTATGTCATGCAATGCTCATGGAGGTCAGAAGAGGCCATTGGAGCCCCTGGAACTGAAGTTTCCAACAGTTTTTAACTGCCATGTGGGTGCTGGGAATTACCGACCAAAGTGACTCATATAAGTTCAAATAATCAAAGAATACTGGCTACTGCTATTTCTCCTTATTACCCTCTACAACTTGATGATAAGACCCTATTGCTGAAGACACTACATAAGTGAATTATAGAACAAACATGGATAGATATCAAGCTGGTATTTCAAAACTTCATCTGTATTGGCTAGCTTTCATAGTGTTGGTAAGCAGTGTTATGCACACTACTGGAAAAGAAAAGTAATTATCAGTCTTGCCCAGCTGTGAACCTGCAAGCTACAGTAATGACTGGCCTAGCAATATGTACCCATTGATACCATAGTAGCACAAATGTTATGGGAGAAACCAATTAACTTCCAATTGGATTTAAGGATGGATCCTATACTTGACACTTTTACTGGCATCAAGAATCTGATTCAAGACAGGCCATAGAGGAAAAACCCACTACTACTAATCTGATAAATGGACATAGTATTAAACATACTCCAAATGACTTGGTGTTATACCTATAGACTGCACGTTTCTCGACTCACAACAGAGAAATTTCTTCTTGTATCATTAGTAAATAACACAAAGACTCACAACAGGTCAGTGTTCAGAAAATAACTGTGTGGTGCTCAGCCCTAAATGAGACACTTATATCACATCCTTTCTTCCCAAGGCTCAGGGATCATTGTGCAACAGGGAATACAAAAATTGTAAAAGCCAGAGGTAACAGATGAATACAAGGAAACTGTTTTCAAGACACAACAGAGCAGTTGTGTATATGAATTCAATATATGACTGTTAAGGACTGAACATCAAGTGAGTGTGTCCAAGCCAAACAAAGCTGAGCATGAAATGGGGAAGTGAGCACAAAGCCCTAGTCCTCACTGAAGAACTAAGCAATTTATAGCTGCTGGGAGAGGGAGAGTCAGTTTTCTTTAAGGGTATGATGCCAGATATATTGACCAAGCTCCAGGGGTTGGACTGTCACCCAAGCATATTTAGGGAACACAAATTAAACTGGATAAGTCTTAAAAGAATAATAGAGGAGAAGTGATGGGGTATAGGGAGGTGAGGGTAGATTTGAGAGGAGATGAGGGAGGGGCTGGCTATGATCAAAATACATCATATGAAGTTCTCAAAGAATCAATAAGATATTATTTTTAAAAAATAATAAATGGATATTCAACAACAACAACAAAAGGAAGTGAAATTTCCACAGCAAATAAATATTGTATACCTTTCTGTAACAGAAAGGAAACATCAAAGAAAACTTGGGGCAAATGAGATTTAATACGGCCTGTTCTTATGAGACTGTGTGGATTCTTCACTGATTATTTAAAAGCACCACAGTGGAATATGAACTATAGAGTATTATGTGTAATGGCACAGAATTCTCTTTAGTATTTTTGTAAATTTTCAATGTATTTGAAATTATGCAAATAAAAATACTCTCTCAAAAATACCAACAGGAAAGTTTACATTTATTTTCCAATGCCAAATGAAAATCTAGCACTAAAGCATATTTTGTGAGATTTCAAAACACCCAAGCTAAACTCAGTAAAACAGAATAAAGCAAATTCTCAGAGAAGCAAACACATTAGATATATGCAAGTGCTCACACAAATATACACACGGAAAACTCCAATCAGAGAGCAAACAGACCCTCTACACAAACATAAGGATCAGAACAGCATCAAAATCTTGACAGTAATATTGGACTATAAATGACAATGGTGATATCTTTAAGATTTCATTAAAAATAATTTTCAACCAACTATTGTATACCCATCAAAACCATCAATTACCTAAAGTTAGACTATCATATTAAATATACAATTTATCTAAGCATATATTTAGTATTATCAACAATATACATAGTATTTTGTTTATTATTAGGCAATAAGCCATTGATGATAAAATAAGAGTAAATAAAGATTTAAACTTACCAAAAGATTTAAACTTAGCAAAATAATCATGCATTTATAAATGTATTTTAAAATAATTTTATTAAAATATTTCAAAATGTGTATAGTAAAAACAATTTTGGTTTATTATTTTTTTAAACTTGAATGTATATGTATGTGTCTGTGTGTGTGGATTTGTGCACATATTTGCAGGTGCTTGTAGAGGCCAAAAGTGTTGGATCCTTTGGAACTGGAGTTACAGACAGTTTGTGGCTGCCTGATATGGGTGTTGGAAACCAACTGAGTTCTCTGAAAACCAAGCTTGAATTCTCTGGAGGAGTAATATATACCATCACTCCACACCCTGTTTTATTTTTTCTTCTTCTCTATTTATATGATCTTTTTGTAAGTTTTAAATCATAACTTAATAGAATAAAATTATCCTAAATATAATGCTAATTGTATAAAGAAAATATTGAATTGTTTCCAAATGAAAGGCATGAAGCAATTTATTAAATCACGATCAATTATTTTTAGAAAGGGTGAATTATATATTTTAAAATTAAATTAAATTATCATTACTATTAAAGAAATCAAGTCAAGAATTAATACAATACCAAATATGAATTCATATTGATTACTAAACTAATATTAATCATCTTATTATTACTTGAAGCATTTTAGGGAGCTTGAGCATCTTCATAGCTATTATAGGAGAAAGATTGTAATGACTAACCACTTAACTACTAACTAACCCACTGGTGACTGGACACTGCTTGTACACCCAGTAGAGGCAGTTTTGATTAAATAATTACAGAGAGACCCATCATCTTCTTCCCCATTAAAGAAGACTCAATATCTCTTTGATTTGGCTTTTCTCTATCGACTGTGTATTATCCTCAGAATACCCTAGGAGACTAGCTTGAGCATGACAGTAACCAACATCCTGTTGAGCTGTACTGTGCTCATGCATTAACCACAACACAAGCTGGAAAATGTGCTTTGTCTCAAACTTAACACATAAAAAACAAAACAAATTCAGAGCAACCATTCTCATCCTAAGGAAAATAGTTCAGGCTGAAGCCACAGGATAAGTGAAGAATCTGACTAGAAGCTGTTATCTAACACACCATGTTGCAGAGGAATTTACAGAAGAGAGAAACATTGGAAAGCGGACAAAGGGCAAATAGTCTTAGCTTAAAAATCTTTAAATGAAGAACAAAGATAACAAAAATGATGATGATGATGATTATGCAGTTTGCACATCCATAAAAGCTTAAGTATTAAGGATTTTTGAAACAATTCCATTTGTTTATCTATTAAAATTATGAAATATTTATTTTGTAATGTGTTTGGACTCTTTCAATTTCATGTGCATGTGGGAGAAAATTTTGCTTTCATTAAAACATTCTCTTCATTATCTCCTTCAATTTATTCTAATTTCATCAAAAACACTTTGTATTTTTCCCACATTATGAAGAAAAACAATAATAATGCCATTATTTACTCTGTGTTTTTGAGACATGCTCAAGTATTATACTCACTAGATCTGAAACACTATCTTTATTTTTTTTTCTTTTTGAGACAGGTTCTCCCTGTAGCCCCAGCTGGCCTGGAACTTATTTTGTAGACCAAGCTGGTCTTGAACCACAGAGATCAGCCTGCCTCTGCCTTCCAAGTGCTAGGATTAAAGGCATGTGCCATCATGCCTGGCTTCATTATTTTTTTTAATTATTCACTTTATAGTTTCAACCTGTCTTGAAATTTTTATAATTCTGAGAGAAAATTTTACTTGAATTGAAGATAAAATCTATTTCACTTTTGCTATTGAGATATCTTTTTCAATATTACATGGTGACATAACAATTATATTTCCATTATTTTGCTAAAACTGAGTGGCAGAAGAGCATATGCCTTGATATCATAACGTTATATATCATGAAAGATTTTCATTAAGTCCCAGGTGTGAATAATATCATAAGATTTGATAGAGATGTAGAAATTGTAGAAACTGAAATACCAGTGAGCAAAGGATAACACAGTAGTAACTAAAGCACTTGAATTCTGAAACATTATTTGTTTTATATAAATATCTATTAATGGCATTTTCATAAATCAACACGAATACATTATTGGTTAACTTATAAACTAATTTTTAAATGTATACACTTACTGTTTTATTTGTGCAAAATAATATTTAATGAGAGCTTTTAAATATGAGTTAATCAAGGACATATGCTTACCTGTAACATCTTGTGAACAATCATCTCTCTAATTAACTCATACTTCGGCTTTCTCCAAAATATGTAGGAGAAAATACGATAAGGAAGAAAACCTACATGGAGGAAAAGAACATTTCTTGTCAAGGACTGTGAGATGGACTATATACAGATAATGAATGGAATGCAAGTCTGAATGCTTCTAATCCTTATTAGAATTTAGAAAGCATTTAAAATTTTATTTTCTTTAGAAATTTGTGTTTTTGAGTAAAGGCTTCTCAAAAGTGTTTATACAATTTTCCCTATTTTCACTACGCCAAAGGAAAAAACAAGGGTGCCATTTTGTTAATGCCTAAGCCTGGAAAATAAAGCAAAGAATTAGCTCTAAATGATAGACCACTCACAAGCCATTTCTGTCAGCTTATCTAAGAATATCTGAGCTTAGTGTGGGTGAAATATACATGATGTCCCACTTTTTAAAGTTTTAATCACTCTGCTCTGGGATCTGGTCTTTGTCATAATTTTCACTAAGTCTAGGTACAATCTTAAAACTTTTTAAATTTATACCTTCATTCTCTCTTTCTAAAACCTTTAAACTTAGCATGTATATTATCTCCATTTAACATATAAAAGATTTTCATTAAACATTAAAGCACTTCAGATTCAGAAATCTAACCAGGAAAATAAAGGATACTAGTGTTTTCCTCTGTTCAAGGTGACTCTGTTGATCTATTACCAATTATAACACTAATTGAAAAAAATCCTACATTTCATACATGTTAATTCACACTATCTTCTAATCAAGTGCTTTATATGAGATAATTTTAGTACTTCCACAGTACTTGGAAATATAACATTTAATATACACAATTTAAAATAACTTTGCATATAACAATTTAACTCTGACAATTATTGTTGTTTAAAGAACAAGTTTTAAGTAAATGTCAAAATAAATGATTTCTTAAGTAGGCGTCAAAAACTTCCCAAATATTAGGTTTCCAGTAGAACTTGTTATAGTTTGTAATTAACACAAATAAGAAAGGTACCTCCTTCAACTTCTTGTTGACAGTCATTTGGGAAATTTTCTGAGTACATGATAATTATGTCTATTATTTGCTTCAAGTAAATAGCTTACAGCAATTAAGTCATCAATTTTAGAATAATTTTAGACTTATACTCCTAAATGTAAATTTAGTTTCTATATTATCCTATAAAATTGCTTGAGAAGTTATGATTAATAAGTTAACCATTTATACACAGCTATAACTATAAAGTGTCATATCATCCAGCTAGCTAGTTATTCAAAACTATATGGTATCAGGAATTCTGAGGACTTTTAGGCATATTTTGATAATGAACTACCAGCAGAATATGCTGAAGACAAGAAATTATTAATTTAATTTGGTGCATGGAAGAGAACTTCTATTAATCTCAGTTACTTAGTTTCCTGCTACTGAACAAAATATCTGAAATGACTGACAAAATATAAGCTGTAATAAAGAGTTATCTTTGGACCAGTGGCAGGGCAGGATATCATGGTGCGGATGCACAGCAGGAGCTGCTGCTCACTTTGTGGCAGCCAGAAAGCAGCGAGAAACACAGAAAGACATCATACAGATACCCCCCCAAGGCCATGTTCATATGTGAACAGATTTTCAACTAGGCCTCATCTAAAAGGCCCCAACAGCTCCTAGAAGTGTCAGGCAGGGGGCTTAGCCTTTGATACACAGGCCTGTAAATAACATTTATTAAAAGCAGTGCCCACAATTTCATTTTTCTTAACAGCCAAAAAATATTCCATTATGTAAATGTACCATACTCTCATTATCCATTCATCAGTTGATTAATCCAAGCTGTTTCCATTTCCTGGCTATTTTGAATGGAGTGGCTATGAACATGGATGAACAGGTACCTCCAAAGTAGGATAGAGTCCTCTGGGTATATGCCCAAGAGTAGTATGGCTGGATCATGTTGGAGATCTGTTTTTAGCTTTATGAAGAACTGCTGCACTGATTTCCAGAGTAGCTGCACCAGACTGCACTCCCAGCAACAGTTCCTCTTTCCCCACATTCTCACTAACATTTGTCACTGTTTATTCCTTGGAGCTTTGCTAGTCTCATTGAGGTAGGACAAGTCTCAAAGTAGTTTTAATTTGCATTTCTCTGATTGTTAAAGATGCTGAACATTTACATTTTTTCTCGCCCATTTTTATTTCATCATTGGAGAACTCTGCTTATTTCCTTGCCACAATTTTTAATTTAAAAAACTATTTTTTTAGTTTTTTTTTGTCTATTCTAGATACTAACCCTCAGCCAGTTGTACAGCTGATAAAAAAAAATTTCCCATTCTATAGACTACCTTTTCACTAGAATGGTGGTGTCCTCTGTTATAGACCTTTTTAAATTTCATTGTAGAAAAGCAGGCAGAAAGACTGTAAGAGCTAGAGGTGGTAGATAAATGTTGGGACTGCCTGAGTGCAGCCACACCCTGGGCCTATGAGTTCCGGAGCACTTCCGCAGCCTGAACTAGAGTAGGCCCACCTGTCTGGTCACTTTCGAGTCTCACCAACATGGGACCCAGCACTGGTCAAGGGGGAGGGATGGGGAAACTCATCCCTGACATAGGATTGGCTCCACCTGGCCCTGCCTCATTCCTGGCGTACAGAGGGAGTGGCCCCTTAGCCCAAAGCTCCATGACACCAGAAGCAACTGTCACGCAGGGCTCAAACTCAAACTTCCCGCTGTGAGACTTTGCCTTTAAATACCTGTGCCTGCTGCAATAAAGCGTGTTTCTGCTCTGACTCGGCACCGGCTCTGTGTGTTCCTTCTGAGCCCCGCACTCACCATCCCACTCAGCCCTGAGGGGAGAAACGGATTATCGGCTGGTTCCGAGGACTCCTTTTCCCCCCTCCCTGCATGTCGGAACCGGACAGATAAATATAAGGAAACTGTGCTGTCTGGCCACTAAAGGGTAGTTGCACATTTGAACCTACAGGGCAAACCCAAGCCAAATAGGGCCCCACCCTTATCTCAGCATAGATTGGAATTTGGTGGATGCTAGAAGAGAAAGAGAAATCAGTTTTCCTTATTGGTGTGATGCCTGATAGGTTGACCAGATTCCAAGCGATAGATCCACAACCAAGCCCACTTGGGAAACACAGATTAGACTCAAGGGGCCTTTAAAAACAAGAAAATGTTAGAGGACATTAAGTCACAGAATGTAGTAAAGGAGAGTGGAGAGGGGGAAGGTGGTCCAAATATGATCAAAATATATTGTATAAAAAAGATCTCAAATCAATAACATTTTAAAGAATACACAGGGCTCAGGAAGACACTTAATTGAAAGCGTAGTACAGGCTTTGAGGAAGTGCTGATAGCTAAGAAATTGTCAATTGACTGAGTAGAGAAGATAAGCCATTAATTACAGTGGCAATGAATTTAAAGTACTTAAGCACATAATCAAAATATATAAGCACAATAAAAAGAAATTGAAAAATCAGCAAGGAATACTTAAATTTAGGCAAGTGCTACTACCATAAAAAAACACCAATAAATGTGTGACAAAATAAACACCATCCAAAGACTTTCAGAAAAAGCCAAAATTAAATTCTGTGGTAAATATACTAAAAGTAGTTTTTATGCTATAAATAACAAAAGTTGTACAATGAGTAATTATATGTTATTTCCATGTGGAATGAATCATCAATTCAGTAAAGTTAAAACTATTAATACAGCTTTCTCAACATGCAAAAATTAAGTAGAATAATAAATAAAATAACTGAATTGAGTTCAGTTATTAAAGATGATATAGTAATTGTACATCTAAGCTTTAATGTTTAAATGAAAATGTAAGATTTCACTTATATTATCCATTAAATTTTTAAATAAATTATCATACATTTGACCTTAGAGAAGACTTCAATAAATTCTGAAAATCAACAACTCTGAAAACCAGGTTGGTAGAAAACAAAGACAAGTAACCTAATTAAACAAAATAGATGCATAATTGGAAATGTGGTAAGGCAATAAAAATGACTAAATAATTCCAAAGACTTTGTGCAAATAGTAAAATAACCAAGTAACATTAAAAAATCTCAATGAAAGGTATATAACAAAAGGGCATATAACCTGAAGTAAAATAGACACTAGTTAAAGAATACTGTAAAGACTGTGATCTATTCTCTATTTTTAAAACTCAAGATATAAGATATTTCTATGAGGCAAAAAGTCAGAAATTAAGATAAATATAACTATTAAAAATTAATGCCATTGACAATTAGTTAAACTCCATAGAATTTATTTATGAGGACTTTCAGTTTTTTAGGTATATGAAAGAGCTTTTTCATACATTTAGAATATACTTAAACAAAATGTAATTTAAATTATGGAAAGTTTAAGGTAAAATCCACAAATTTTCATGTACAGTTTTAAACCAATATTTTTTTTAAATTGATACATCTAGTAAAAGCTAATCCAATTTTAGTTGTTTTTAAATATTTTAGAATAAAATTTCTTTTGAAAATAATAATGAATACATTTGCATGTATGTAAAGAGCTATCCAATCTGAAATTTCAGAAACAAAGTTTTCTCTGTTAAAGAGAGCATATTTCCCTTGGATAAAGTTGGAATTGCA
>NW_008333887.1:180415-206251 GCF_000622305.1 Nannospalax galili | reverse complement strand
TAAAAAAGCATTTATTAAAAATTGTATTGGTGACACATTTGACCAAATTTGAGGGAAAATACCATTAGGTCACAAGCCACAAATAGAAAGAAGCCTGATAAGAATAAGACACAAAATGAAACCGGAATTTCTAATAAACAACAAATTTTGATATAAGTATGCCCACGCAACATCCAATAAAATATTATTAGTGAGATGCCTGAAAATTGTGCTTACTAAGGTGCATGATTTTTATTTGCTAAATCTGATAACCTTAGAGATAAGTTAATGACCAATTAAAACATATGAATAATAAGAATAATATATTTAAAAGTAAAAGGAAGGAAGAGACTGATATTAAAGTTCTAGATTCTATAGCATAATTACTATAAAACTCAATTTTTAAAGAAATACACACTACATTTACTAAGCAAGAAAGGTGAAGATTTAAAATTCTTTTTTTATTTCAAATCATTACAAAAGTAAATAAATAGACAAGAAATGATAAAAGAATTCAGTAAGAAATAGAAATGGCTAATGAATATGATCACTCCTCAATTCTATTCAAAATGTAGATTTATATTTTAATTTAAACAATTGTGTTGAAATAGAATTTACACATTGAATTTCAATGTAAAATTCACAAAATGACATTCTAAGTGTACGAATCATTGAGTTACAACAAAACTGCCATCATGCAACTACCATCACATTCAAGAGAGAGAGCTGTTCAATCATTCCCCAAAATCTCTACTGTTGTTTCATAATTTCTTTCCCCATGACTTGAATTCTGGGATTCAGTGACAAACATGTTCATCAAGCAGGACCAAGAAGCTCCAAAAACAATATAGATTGTTGACATTGCTCTTTCTTACCCACGGTTACTAAATGGTAAGAACTTATTACTGATGACATCAAACACTTCAATTACAAAACAGAGAGAAATCAAGCTGGAATTGATCTGGTAACTTCCTCCTTATTGGCTAAATTCCATAATCCTGGAAGATTCAATGCATGTTGCTAGGGGTCGGGGGGAGTGATAAATGACTTTACCCAGCAATGGAACATTCATGCTACAGTAGGGACCTACAGGCAAGATGTGCCCTTTTGTATAACAGTTGCTTGAGAGGTATGCAGTAACCAATCATTCTCTGACTGAATTTGAGGTCTCACAACAAGAAGTAATTCAAGTTGGTACTGTAAACATAATCAAAAGTCCATGGTTAGGGAAGCTGTAGACCAAGTGGTGTTGATCCTACTGGTCCTTGGATCCTACTGGAGCTCCCACACTTCTAGGAAGTACACACAAATTAAAATTAATAAAGGAAATATTTTAAAAAGAAAATGCTAATTTGATACGATAAAATATTCTTAGAAATTTCTAATAATCTGTTGAAATTATTCCAAATATATATATAACACCTCAACTTTCAAAAGTCATACTTGGAACAACTTTCCATAAATTGAAAGGGGATAAAAAGGCAGATGAAGGAAAGCTCCAAGAAATGGCAGCTGGCAAAGTTTCTCACTTCATGCTCACCCTTGTGCTGAAAGTGGGCCCTATCTGCTGTGCCACAATTGTAATCAACATGTCTGGACTATCTTTTCAGTGTTTGATACCAGGTATGAATTTGGGGGTTGAAGACTACATATTACTTGAGGTTTTGGTAGATAAAGGCCTTTGGCCAGCAAGTAGGTGAAGTTCATTGGGGTGGTGTATACTCTGAGGATGAGAGTGAAAGACTCCCACACCCATCTTTGTACTTTCCAGAAAGGTAGGAGCTGGAGAGATGGCTCAACAGCTAAGAGTGCAAGCTACTCTTGCAGAGGGTCCAAATTTGATGTTCAAAGCCCTTCTCTAGCAGCTCACAACCACCAGTAACCCCAGCTCCAGTAGGATCTGACACACTCATGTACATTTATCCACATGCTGATACACGCATACATACACATAATTTAACGAGAAAGTAACAGAAAAATGAATATCATAAGGGGTATATATTCTAGAGAAAAAGTGGCCTGTGTTCCCAGGAGGCCACAGTGCAGAGAAGGTACAGATGCCAGTCAGGGACAAAGGGAGAGACTGGTTGTTTTCTCTGAAATACAATTATGAATGTGAGGGAATCACACATAGACTGGGTTCAATGGCACATGTCTTTAATCTCAGTACTCAGAAAACAGAAGTAGGGAAATTTGTATGGCATTGAGGCCAGCCAGGCCAACTCGGGCTACAGAGAGACCCTGTCAAAACAAAACAAAACAAAATACCAGAACAAACAAAGAATTCAAACACTGAATTCATAAGCCACTCACAGTAGTGAAACTCACTAGCAGTGGGCAGATTCTTATGGAAACAGGAAACGTGAGCTGGTACATCTGACATTCCCAGAAGAATCAACTTTAATAAAAAAATTAAAAAGAGAGAATCCTTTCCTCTGTTCTTGGTGCTGCCATGTTCTCAGAGGGCCTTGACCTAGGCAGTTGGAGGCAGAGGATGAAAAGAAAGTCAACATTTCATCTGCAGAATTTTAAAGCCCCTGATCCATCCCTCTCTGAAGACAATAGCAAAGAGTATGTATAAGGACTGCTGGAGAGAGAAAAGCTATTGAACAAGGTATATCTGAGCTTTAAGCTGAATAAATACACATAGAAGTTAAAGGGGAGACACTGATACTTGGAACATAAGCACTATATTTATAAAGATAGAATAAATAAACCTAAAAAACATGGGTTACAAGGCTTCTGTGTTATAATATGCTATTCCTAACAAAATAGACTAATTTCACAATTGAGAATTAATAGGAAATGATTTTGTAAAGCCAATTGCATATTGTTAAAATATTGTGCACTTTTAGAAGGAATGGGATAAAAGTCTGGCTATTTTTCCAAAACAATGGTGTTTCCTTCACTTGCATGTTCTGGTGTAGTAGAAAGTGCGAAATAAACCATTTACAGCCCTAGTAAATATATTTCCTTCAATTGCTTACAAAGTCAAGTTTTCCTTATTGTCTTGTTTTAATTGTCTATGTCTCAATTATGTGTAATAACAAGAAACAAAAATTGCATAGTCCCCCTACTAGAGTCCTTATACTCTGATATCCCTGCTACTGTCTGCTGTGTTGTCTATGGGAGGGTGCCATCTGGGAAGTAGGTGTATAGCTGAATAAGATCGTTTGGGATGTTCTGTGTGATATACACACACACACAAAAAAAAAAAATCAACAAATTTTTAAAAATGTACTGTATTTGAGGAGGAAGCATGTAAATTTACATCATGCTAATTAGTAGAGGTGATAAACATTACCATTGAAATCTACCCAATGACTTTTATAGACTTACAGGTGCCAAGGATCCAAGTGCAACTGATTATGCCCAGTAATAATCAGATACATACAGATTAGAGATGTATGTGCCAACATCTCTGTGTTAGTAGCAAAAACAATAAGTCTTTCTGCAAGGAACAATATATTCTAAAATGAAATGGAGATTTTTTTAAAGGTCAAAAACGCATTCAATTTTTTATCTTACAGGGTTTATACTGAGTTCAATATTGTATAACTGTATTAATTCAACTGTGAACCCTTCTTCTGACCAAATTATTATAGACCTCAAAGTATGTCTGTTAAACACCCAAAAAGGTTAATTCCACTGGTCTGGTATTTTTAATTACTGTGTGTGTCATCCTGACAACTTTATATTCATGCTCAGATGCCAAGGAGCTCAGAAAGCAACCAACTATCACTAGTAATAATCAGATATATAGAGATTAGAAACATATATGCAAACATCTTAATGTCAATTGCATTAAAAATGAATTTTTCTGTAAAAAAACCCCTGCATAGTCAGTTAAACACTACACACAATCCCCCAAGAGAATTCAGGTAGTAGTTTCTATCTTTTCTTCTGCATAAGCTCTTAGCAATTTGATTAGGGATCATAAGCACTAACTGGTTAAAGTTTTGCAGTCTCGTTGTCAACCTCCTCCCTCACTTTGGTCAAACTACTGACATAAAGGAAGTAACTGAAAAGTAGTGGTAGTCAAAGAACAAGAGAGTAAGGCCGAATTTTTAATCCATTTCCTGTGGTCAGGAGATAAAACACAGGAGTTCAGCAGAAAATATTAATTGTCCTGAATTTATGTAATTCCATATCAAATGTAATGATATGAAGATGTCAATCGCTCAGTATTCATTGCTTCTCAGGCTCCTGATATCAGTTATGTACAATCCTGCTGGTGCTGTTACAAAGACAAAACACTAGTATAACGGACACTATTTTTAGTGTCCAACAGAACACGTTAAAACATATTTATTCCATCAGTTCAGTTGGAACTATTCGTAGCCATAAAAAAATCGACAGCAGGCTGTTAAGATGACTTTCTGAGTGAGTGACATATTTAGTGAAATGAAAATAGCATCCTATAATTGTTCAGCATCAAAGCCTTCTTCATCTTGTTGGTGGCTGTTCTCTCCTTCTGTCTCATACTACATTGATTGGCTAGGATTGACTTCAGTTAGTAATGCATCTAACTCACTGGCCTGTCTTTATTTCCTCTCCATGTTTGCTTTTATTTCTTGTCCTTTCTTTCTTATTTTCTTTTCTCATGTAATAAAAATATTTAATTTGTTCTTTTCTTTCAATACCTCGTAGATATACAGGAAAGTTCCTCCCTCTGATCCTCCAGGGAGCATATAAAAAGGTCTTCCATTTGCTGTGCTTTGTTTTAGAGTTCCCAGCTAACCAAATTTTATTCAGCTGTCATGTAAACAAACACCCTCCCTGAAAACAAATTCCATCTTCAATAATTACATTGCCATCAGGATTAACTGAAGCTGTATGCTCATATATAATAGAAGTAGATTTTAAGATATGAGAGATTTTTTTCTTATTTCTTAGATTGTTTGCAAAATCTCCTATCTAACCTGAACTTCTTTCTTACCGATTCTCTTTGGAAAACAATAGTACTTTAGTTCAAGAGTCCAACAGAACACATTAAAATTCTCTATCTCCATCCACCTACCTACTTTGGCTTTGAAAAACAAGCCACTTCCAAAAAGTATCTTGATACTTAAGAAGAATTGATCTCTCAATTATAAAATGGAACACTCTGATAAGATGTAGCTTCTAGAAAGATTTGTTATCTTAAAATCACAGTCCTTTTAAACTTGTTCTACTTTATTTTGAATGATCCTTAATGATTATCTGAAGTATGAAATGCAAAAATTAACCCTCTGCAGTGGTTAACTTTCATTGTCAACTTGGCTAGATTTCATGAAAGTACCTGAAAGATTGTCTCTGGGTGTGTCTGAGGTGATGTTCCAGATAGGTTTAGTGAGGAGGAAAGACCCTCATCCTGTAAACTGGAGTCTCAGGCTGAATAAAATGAGAAAAAGAAAAAATAAATAGCTGAGCACTAGCATTCAATTCTGACAGCTTCCAGATCATAGTGCAACATGAACACTTGCCTCATACTCCTGTCATGAGGAACAGCATCCCTCATACTGTGAGGAAAAGTAGGTCCTTATTCCCCTTAGGTTTATTCTGTTCAGTTACTTAGTTATTGTGATGAGAAATATAACTAATATCCTCTTCATAACATGCTGATGAAATAAAACTTTGCGTGACCAGTATATTGAAATGGCAAATGAGAAGATAGGAAAACACACCTTCATTTTAAAACTCTATTCAAAAGAAAAAATTACCCTCGCACTGGATAAAATAGTGACAGGTTTTGTGACTTCTTGACTAAAATCTGTTTTTTCTTCTGCCTAAGCTCCTTAGTAATGTGATTAGTGATTGCCAGCACTAAATGGTTGGAATTTTACTGCTTCTCTCTCCTCTTTCTCCCACAATTTGTTTAATCTATTGATGTGAATGGTAGTGGTTCAAAAATGTACATCGACTGACTATTCGTTCAGTTTATATCATCAAGAAAAATATAAGGTCTTAATTTAGAGGTAAGAAACATTCTGTGCATGTTAATAACTCTTATTACACACATACATAGACACACACACACACACACACACACATCTCTATCCCCTAATTCTACCAAACACAAGTAGAAATTTGAAACACAAGCAAAACTTAAGATCATTTTGCTTCTCAAAAACTGATACCTTTTTGGACTCTTGCCTGGAGAGTTCAGGAAGTCTTGGAGCCAAAACATTTTCATTTCCTTTGTAATACTGACTTGGCACCTTCCCTGAGAATTACTGTTTTTTGTTGCCTAAACTGAAATTCCAATTTTGACATCCTCTTACACGGACATTTTTATTGGCTCGCAAAATCCCCTTCACTACTGAATGTGCACTGTTTACACCTTAATTTATCAAGAAAAATTTTCTAAGACACACAGATATTTAACGAGCATCAACTGAGCAGAAAACGTAAGTAGCTTGTCCAAGAAAATCTAAATATTCAGATATTCCAAACCCTTCACAGGCATTTATAATATTCTCTGATTTAAGGATGAAAACTATTTTGTTCATGAGAACAGGTCATGGAGAGAAATAAGCCTTCTTAAATATTCATAGAAAAAGCCAAACATATCTTCCTTAATGTTTCAATTACTAATGATAACTTATTGGTAAATTATTAGAGTTTAAGTGTCTAAGATATGAAAAATGTCCTCAAAAGAGTTATAAATTCTAAGTAGACTATAATGATAATAGCGTTAGTAAAATCAACCAGCTCTCTACAAGAAGTTTAGAAAAGATAATAATGAAATAATATATTTCTAAAATCCTACAACATAAATAAAAACCTTGCTAATTAAAAATGAAAGAAGTTTGCCTTATAACAGAGCTTCAGCAATTAAAATTCAGAAGTCTAATAAAAGTCTTCTTACCAAAGTTCAATACATGTGTGTCCAAATGGACCAAGATATTACCCAAAATAAAAATAAGGAGAGTATCAATGCTTCAACATTTGCTAGAACTATATATTACAATACACTTGATAAACAGATTAATCAAACATACATGTGTTTGGAAGGTTTTTTTTAATGAATAAACCTATTTTAGCTAGAGGTTTAGAAGTATTTCCCCTCTAACTTAACCAGGGTTGAGAAGTGCTGTTTTAGTGCTGTCTGAACAACATAAGTAGACAGTACTCATACAAATATTGTTCATAGAAAATTTTCCTTCAGAAAAAGTTGAAGATATGAAAGAATAATTATGAAATAATGGTATTTTGGTCCCACATAGAATACTTGGAAATTTCTCTGGAGAGGTAAATTATTGTGGAAATGAGCAAACACATGTGAGCCCCTTTAGTGCAATGTCTGGCTATGATACTTGTTGATAATGAATCAGTAAAAGGTGCCTACCTGTGCCCTGTGGCACTGTGCAGGTGCTAAGCACCATTAAAGCACTGTTAACATTTATTGAAATCCCTGTGAGTTGAACTGATAAATTCTTTAAGTTCTTATTAGAAGTGCTGTTTCTGAAAGCAGAGAATGGAGCAATTTGACTCTGTAAACGTAGCTCTTACACTCTCCCTTATTGAGCTGGCGACTTTGAGTCAAAGGACTGTCAATCAAATATCCAGCTGGACCACTCTTACACCAACACTGACCAACATGGACCATTTTGAACACTCCACAGACACCTCAAGAAAACTACCTAAAGATTGCAGCTGATTGCTTCAACTCCTGAAGGTACAGCCTCAGCAAAAACTGTTTCAATGAGTTTGCTGATATTTTGTTCTCAGAAGGCACAGTGATCCTTCAAACATTTCTACCAAGGAAATGGAGGCAAAATACTCCCTGATGGCCTAGCAGAGTGACCACTGTGACTGATGCTGTAAGAACACTGCTGAGATTGGTGCAAACAAAAACTTTCATTTGTGTGTAAGGTTTGCTCGATTGGTACAAGCACCTCTATTCTCTGGCTAAATAAGCAGGCTGTTGGGTTCACTTGGTCAGACGGATAGAGATACACTTTCCCTGGTATTCAGTAATAAGCCAACTAAAGTTAGCAACTGTCAGTTTGGGATTCCTGATCTATGCTTGTAGAGTTCCCTAATAAGAAATGGAGCCATCTTCTGGTCTCTTATAAGTGACCATCTCTCACAAAGACATACAATCAAATAACAGTAAGACAAAACTGCAGGGGCTAAAGTAGGGTTTGTACTGGAAGGAAGATAGATAGGGATACAGTGGAGAGAGAGAAATAGTCCTTCTAAATCTTAAGAACTGAATGTAGGATACGTAAGTTTGAATATTCATAATAACCAAAGCTACGTTCTTCAACATAGAAAGAAGTACTCTCTGATTCTCTATTAAGTACTTCAAATCCCCAAATAATAAAGGATCAGTTATCAATTAAGTATTCATTACTTTATATATGAAAATATGGTTTTGTAAATGAGAAAAAATACAAAATATTTTTAAAATATTGTTTTTATTTGTAAGGATGTCTATAGCCCAGCAAATTTTCTAAATCATTATGAAGCTACATCAGATAAGAACATGTATGTCTACCTGTGGCTTTGGTTAGATTCTTTGCTGGAGAAATGATACCAATAGACCACAGTGAAACATTTCCAGTGTGAACATACTAGATGTCTCTGTCAGCTATCTTGATCATGTTCCCCTGATGAAACTGATATTTCAACCTCATGATTCTCTTTTAAACCAAAGAACACCTGGAAGTGGACTAATGTTCCACACAGAGCTACTCTGAGTACCAGATACAGCCAGATGCTGTGCCAGAAAGGGCCCCAAACCTTGATATGCTGAGAACAGAAGGTTTTACAGCTAGATATCACCATAAAGTCTTGACATTGATAAACTTTATATAGAGTATAAAACTGAGATGAGAAATTTTATCTCTAATCTTAGCAATCTGTCAGTACTTGTTTGTAATGCTCATGCATGTTAGGATTGCTGGCAGGTCTAAATGCTGGCCAAGAGTGGTCACAGGTATAAGCATTTGTTGTGTGATTATTTATTAATCTTATTATATTATGATTTGCACCATAGAGACCAGACTTTTGAGATACCAGGTTAGACAATGTCCCACATATCAAACTACAATAGGTAATACACTTAACTGTCTCAACAAGAACTGCAGGCAGCAAACTGAAGAACCAGCTAGACCAAAATGTTTATTTCTGGACTCAACTGCTAAAGATGTTCCACACAGTCTAAGGTAGGGTGCAGGAATTTTATAAAACCTCACTAGTATGATTCTACTCTAGCTGGCTTTAAGTACTATGGGTTAGCCTTAGTTAATCGCAATAGCACCTTTGTACTGCTGTAGGGATAGGCTACCACTGACAGGGATAGTAGTGAAATGGTTTCTTCATCTCCCCCACTTTACACTCAAAGTGAAGAAAAGAAGTATTGCACAATGTCTTGGAAACTAATCACACAGAGGCTTGGTAACAAAAGGAAAGATTAGCAACAATTACTCCAGATAACTTTTAGAATAGCGTAATAAGGGCTTTGATGTAGAAATGTAATATTTAGCACAAACTCAAAGGAAAAAATGACAGAATCAAAAATGTAGGAAGATGTGAGCAGAATTTAAAGAAAGCTAAGGAAAACATTGTGTAACTAGGAAAAAAAAAGATAATTTATCATTTTATGTGGGCAAAGAATTTTACCAAAATCCTAGTATATGGAGTTTTAGAAATTTTATCAGCTAGGCACACGCATCTTTAATCCCAGCACTCAAGAGGCAAAGGCAGGCAGGTATCTAAGAGCTCCAAGCTAGCCTGGTCTACATAGTGAGTATCTGGGGCTACAGAGAGACCCTGTCTAAAAAAAAAAAAGAATGAAATTTATATCAGAGACTAGTAGCACTTTATAGAAATGGTAATTGAAGTTATATGAACATTACATGGCAATTTTTGAGTGCTTCTATATGCCAGGCTACTAAAATTAGTAGGCAAAGAGATAAAAAATGCTGGATGAGGGAGAGTTGGTCTTCTTTAAGATAATGACACTAGATAGGCTAAGCAGGCTCCAGTGGATGAACTCACATGTGGGGATACAAACTTGACTCAATAGGCCTCAACATATATGATAGAATGCATGACTTCTGGGGCTGGAGAGATGGTTCAGCAGTTAAGAGCACTAACTGCTCTTGCAGAGGATTCTGGTTAGGTTCCTAGCACCAACATGGTGGTTAACAGCTATCTATAACTCTATTTCCAGGTGACCCAATGCCACCTTCTGACCTCCACAGGCATTGCAGGAGACTGGTACACTTACATACATACAGACAAAACAGGCATACACATAAAATAAAAATAATAACTTTTTTAAAAAAGACTGCATGAAATCTGGTAGGAGACTATGGGAAAGTGCAGATAGGGAAGGGGATCTAATATGATTAAGAAGTATTGTTTGAAATGCATAAAAATTCAATAAAAGTTCATATTTTAAAAAGTGAGTTTTTGAAGGAATAAGGGACTTTTAAAATTATACTTTTATGTTTTAATATTAGTATTAACATCATACCTTGAGTATAAGAAATGGAAAGCTTGTGATTTAAGTGATATGTTTTTGTGTCATGTTGATATGGGGTCAATTGTGCTGGAGAGCTTTCATTGTCAACTTGACACACCTGGGAATAGGGAGCCTCATTTGGGGAATTTCCTCCTTTGGACTGGCCTATGGCCATGTCTGTGCAGCCTTTTCTTAATTACTGAGTAATGTGGGAGGGCCCAGCCCACTGTCGGTGGTGCTACCCCTGGGCAGGTGGTTCTGTATTATATAAGAAAGCAGGTTGAAAACAGGCCAAAGGAGCAAGCCAGTAAGCAGCATTCCTGCATGGCCTGTGCTTCAGCTCCTGCCTCTGGGTTCCTGGCCTGATTGAGCTCCCTCAGTGATGAACTGTGACCCAGGAGATGTAAGCCAAATAAACCCTCCCCACCCGCCACCCCCCCCAAAATATTGCTTTTGAAAGATCCACTGGAAACTAGATTGACAAAAAGGCAGAATGGGATGGGAAACCATGATATTTTGCCATCAGAGCAGAGAGAGAGAGAGAGAGAGAGAGAGAGAGAGAGAGGAGGAGGAGGAAAAGGAGGAGAAGGAGGAGATACCAACTAGAAAATTGGCTAAATAAAATAAAATTAGAAATATTTTGGGAATGAGGCATAGTTTCCAATGAAGAAAACAATAAAACGATATTCCACAGTTTCACTGGAGCTGATGATGGTGCAACTTTATGTTTTGAACCTATTAGGTAAAAGAGTTCATGGAAAGCTAATTCAGAAGTGAAATGGATGGATATGTCCAGAGCTCAACAGACACACCTAGAGATGAGAACATCGTTATTTGATAAGTGGTATTTTATACTATGAGAACAGAGGAGACTGCCCAAGGAGAAGGGAATGGAGTGACAAGAGCTAATGCAATTCCATTTCTTCTTTAAAGGAAACTGTAATCTTGTGCTAATGGCTTCAGTTGCCAACTTGACACACCTGGGAAGAGGGACCCACAACTGGAGAATTCCTCTATCAGATTGGCCTATGGGCATGTCTGTGAGGGATTTTCTTGATTGTTGAATGATGTGGAGGAAGCTAGCCCAGTGTGGGTGGTGCCACCCCTGGGCAGGTGGTCCTGGGTTGTATAAAAAGCAGACTGAGCACAGCCCATAGGAGCAAGCCAGTAAGTAGCATTCCTCCTTAGTCTGTGTTTCAGTCCCTGCCTTCCTACGGACCATCACATGGAAGAAAGACACAATAAACTTTTTCCTACCCAAGTTGATTTGGGTCTGGGTTTTATCGACAGAACAGGGAGGGAATTCGGATAGTAGGCTTAGTAGATCCATTTAGTGAACAAAACTGAGGCTCAGCTGAGGTCAATGTGTTAGAGGTTGAATCTGAAACTCAGCCTGTACATATTTGAATCCAAACTATATACATAGATATATAAAATGTTCATAAACTATACTATAATTAAGTAGCTATTATTAACACTAGCTTTTTAACATATATATTTGCATGATGTAACTTACTGTGTTTTACTATACCTTACAGACAGTTCATCTTAAATATTTTTGTTTCATTTATAGGGGTTTTTAGTGTTGCTGCGGTTCAGTTGTTTTCCTGATCGAAATGATCAAATTTGGGGTCATGTTTTTGCAAGGCAACCATTCTAGCACTGAATCATCTCTCCAGTTTCTGAGTAACAACTTTTAATTAGAGAATTCAGTCCAGTTTTATTATAGTTCAATATTTGACCTATGGAGCCCTGCCTATTCCAATCAAATTACTAGTGCCAAGATGAACATACTACTAATCACATTAACTGGATTTATCTTATGTCTGTGTGTTCTACTGCACATATTGACACAAAATAAAGTCAACTGCCTTAAAAAAATTTTTTTTTAGAGTTTATCACAATTGGGAGAAATAGGTTCGTATAGAGCAATATAGTAGGCAAATCGACAATGACTGACCAAGGGGGCTAGAATGCTCATCTCAGATATGTTAAGCTATTTAGGTTTCTTGTTGGGTTTAAACCCCTCACTGCTCCTTTTGGTTGTGTTGTTGAGTATAATTGTAATAATAATTTTCTCTGTTTTGAAATATACATAAATAACTTTCTCAACCTCTTGATAATTACAACTCAAGAAATATCTGAAGAGCCTGAAACCATCTCCTTGAAATGTAAATACACACTAGATTTCTCACAAATTGGACATTCCTAACTTTGATTTAGTTTTGCCTACTTCCTATGTTTACCAGGTTGGGTTAGAAAAATCTAATATCAAAATGCTTTTTCTCCACTAGTATTTTCATTTTGACCTGAAACACTAGTTCAAAATAACAGTTACTCTTTATCTGGTAAGCAAAATTTAATGCATTTATGAATGATTTCTACACTGCCTTAACAAACTGTTATCAACTTCTTAATGATGACACAAACATTTTAATAAAAAGAGTTAAAAATGCCTCAAAATTACAGTTAAAATTTTTGCTAAAATTACTCTTAAAAGACTTTTCTTGCTAATTGGAGCTTACAATAATGTTTCTTTTTGAATAATAACCTAAGCTTTGCTGTAAATTAATGTTGATGCTGTTAAACAGGCTGGAGTGCTGACTGTGAAATAGAATTGCTAATTATTTTTTTAAAGGGAATGAAAATGCAAGTAGTGTGGAAATGCTTTATCTCAGCTAGCAGAACCAGAAATAAATCTAACAACAAATAACACCTCATCAGCAGCTCTTAGGTGTGGAGGTATCTGGCTTCAAGTGCAAATGCATTTTGAAATTTGTCATATGTAGTTTGTGAATGATGAATATCTGGTTCTCTCCATATAGTTTAGTATATATGTATTTGAAACAAAACCCAGCTACATGAAAAGCATTTGGTAGAGAATTGGGCCTGGGGGTTAGTTTTCAAAGCAAATAAAAATTCATCTCTATTGCACTGGCCCTTTAAACATCACTGTAGGAACTGTTAGTGCTTTCCTATATAATGGAAATGAAGTCTCATTGAAGCAAGGTCATTTAAAGAGAGCAGTTTCTCCAGACATGTTCTAAAATGACTGACCTTGAATCTTGTTCATTAAAATGATCATAAAGACAAAGTTTTATAAATTTGATTATTGGAGATACTATGGGAAAGATAGAGAGCCCACTTATATCAGGGTTATGTCCCCAACAAATTACAGAAAAGAAATTCATATGCCAAAAATTATTGAACTCCAAATAGCCAAATAAAGACTAATTAAAATTTCTCACCTATCAAAGTGGAAACTACTTTAAAGTCATACTAAATAGGTAGAGAACATGGAAATATAGATCCTTTTCAACCTGGTCATCACAGAAATCCATACAAATTTCATGACCCAGAGCAATTATTTTAATTAATTTCTAAGAAAATAATCACATATTTGGACACTGCTTTTGTTTGTAATTTTTTTCTTGAGAATTTCATATATGAGTCATGTATTTGCATTATTTCCACTAATCCCAGTCCCCCTCCAACTCTTCCTGTGTCCCCCTTATAATTTCTTATCTTTTTCTTTGATTATTATTGTTACACATACTTACGTATATTCATAAATATGCATATATATTTGGCAATGGTTTTAAGAAAAATCAGAATTATTAGTCACACAATACTGAAATATATTTTAGTCTATTTATTTAAAATGTTTTCAGCTTTTAAAGTTATATATTCAAAGTACACTTAATTTTAAAAAATGAATATCTTGATTTAATTTTAAAGAAAAAAAAAAGTGAACAATTACCCATGGCCAATTTCTAAAAAAACACTTTTAACGTGTGGTTTTCAACAGCAGCATGAAAGCTATGAGGGTAACCAATTGCTTTTTTATTGGATTTAAGGCCTGTATCACGGGAGAAAACGCATGATTAATATTGTAAACTGATCAAGAACCCAGGACTAGTGTGTGTATAGGCCCCAGGAGTTAACCTGCTAGCTAAATGGACATGGTATCAACATGCCTCCTGAATTCACATCTCTTTACTCATAGATCAGTGCTGCTCTCGGATCTCACCACAGAAGTTTCTTCCTCCAGTGGATGCAGGTTAACACTAAAACACAACTACCCAAGGTGCAGAGAGTAAGTGACCAGGGTGTGCTCAACCAAAATGAAGCATCTATATCACACCCCTCTCAAAGGCTCAGAAACCCTTGCAGAAGAGGGGTAAGAGTGATTGTAAGGGTCAGAAGTCTCAAGGAATGAAACAAAAGGGTGTCTGCTGAATATAACTGGACCAGTGGCCTTATGAACTCACAGCGCCTGTGGTCACCTGCATAAGACTACACAGGACCAAGCCAGTCAACATTCCAACATGGAGGCTGGAGAGGCTAACTAGCCTCACCAGATCTGAGGAGCTATTGACGGCTGATGGTTTCAAGAGGTGTAAAGTTCATTTTGTTTAAGGATGTGGCTCCTGGTAACTTCACCATGCTCCAGTAGATGGCCCTGCGACCATGAACATATGTGCAGCACAAACTGAACTCAGTGGGTTATATGAGAAATAAAAAAAGAGGACAGATAAGAAGTTGGGAGGGCAGGTGTGGAGGATTCTAGAGAAGAAAAGGGAAAGAGAAGAGAGGAATATGATCAAAATATACGTATACATGCATGAAATTTTCAAAAACTTAATAAAAATATTATATAAAAAGAATTATACTTTTGGGGGCTGGTAAGATGGCTCGGCAGTTAAGAGCACTGATTGCTCTTACTGAGAACCTGGTTTCAGTTCCCAGCAACGACATAACAGCTAACAACTATTTGTAACTCCAGTTCCAGGGGCTCTGACACCCTCTTCTGACTTCCGTGGGCTTTGCATAACACAGGTGCACTTACATACATGCAGGCAATACGTATACTCATATTCACAAAATAAAAAATAAAGATTTTTTTTTTTGGTCTTTTTGAGGCAGGTCTCCCTATAGTCCCAGCTGACCTGGAGCTCACTATGCAGACCAGGCTGGCTTTGAACTCAAAAGATCATCCTGCTTCTGCCTCCCAACTGCTGGGACTAAAGGCGTGTACCACCAAGCCCAGCCCATAATTTTTTTTTTTTTAAAAAAAGAACATATTTTTTAAAACAACAACTACAATGAAATAGAAGAAAAGAAAGGCACCAAAATAACTGGAATGCTCATATCTAGCTTAGGAAATGGAAGATGACGTGAGGATTTTCTATATTTTAATATCCAGAGTTTTATGAAATTAATTTATTCCTTTTTAAAGTAAGCATTTTGATAAAAGGTTAATTGTAGGCTCAGGTGAAAGTCTTACACAAAATACTTAAAATACTTAAATAGATATTATACTAAGGAAATTTATACAACTTCAGAAGAAGATTAAATATAAAATCATATGAGAAGAGTTACAGTTTCAGGGGGGGAGGGGTTGAAAGTTGGCCTCCAGCAACAGTTTGCTTTCTTTCCAGAAAACTCAGTAATCAAAACAAATCGCCATCTGTTTTCATATAGAGCAGCTTTTGTTTGCTTTTACCTTTAATGGATCACTGAGACCTACTGGATCTTATGAGGCTGTCACATTTATGTGTCTAAAGTTTTTACTCAAATTTTTATTTTCTGAAGAGGAAAGTACTTGGAAGTTTAGTTCATAGAACTAAGCAATAGAAGACAACAGACATGTGGCTGGCAAGATGGCTCAGCGGCTAACAGCATTTAACTGCTCTTCCAGAGGACACACGTTTGGTTCCTAGCTCCCACATGGTGGCTAACAACTGTCCTTAATTATAGTTCCTGAGAATCTGACCCCTTCTTCTGGCCCTGTGTTCATTGCATGCACAGGTGCACTTAACATACATGCAGGTAAACCATTCGTAGACATCAAATAAAAGTAAATTTTAAAAAAAATATTTTAAAATGATAACAAGAATGTTATGATGTTTGTCATTTAACTATTGTCACTATTTTTTTAAATTAAATGCATATGATAACTATTATAACAATCTGATGATACAGTCTACAATCCATACTCTTTAGAGTATCTTATATAGCTTTAACAGCTTCCTTTGAAAAACAGTTTGTCAAAGTATTTCCAGCAAAATATTTTGAAGTGTATCTGACTACCAAATGCATAATTGTTTTACTGGTATCTTATCAAATGACATTTTATTTATTCTCAAGCAGAGACCAGAGTTCTGCAGTTGCTTGACAATTATTTTTAACTACAATGGGGGATGGGAGAACCTAGAAAGATATACCCAAACACTGAGGGAAAGGAAGTGGAACGAAGGCATGTGGCCAAGGCTTCACAAATTTCCTCTATTTTCAGTATATTTATGAAAGACTACAAAACTAAAGCTGGTTGAGATTAAGGAAGGGTCTCCAAAGAATTTTAATGGAAAAGAATAAAGCTAAGCCTTAGATGTCTTTTATGTCTGGAGGAGAATAATCTCACAGCATCAACTTTGGAAATTCCAACTAATGTCCAATGACAATGTACAGCACTTTTTTATTCAATCTAGATCTTATAGTATGCTTTCTTTGTGAAAGAGACTATTTAGTATGTACTTTTTCAATTAGAAACTTTATGTCCAGTTTCCTAACTCTTCCTCAAAGTGTTTATATAATATAATGCATAAGTAATTAACATGCAATATTTGTTATTTGTGGTATCAATATCAGGGCCAGATTAAATATGTAGTCTGCTGTCTCCAATATAAAAATACTATATATTATACCAAGTAATCTAGATTATTGCTCATATTAAATAACATGTTGTATCCTAAAAAGAATAAATTATAAGCTTTCTGAAGAAAACAAATTCCAACTTTTCTGTTCTACTAATTATTTTGTTTCAGGTACAACCTTGGAGCAAAATTTTCTTTTCCTCAGTTTTGATGGATTCTGCTATTTTCTTTACCAATAAAAAGGAAAGATTTTTATGTTCAGAATCATTCATTGGAAGGGACTGGCTTATGCTCTCTTTAGATTAATCTTACTGTAGTTATTTCCTGGAGCAGCCATCAAATATGTAGCATTAGCATAAAACCATAACTTTGCTTTTCACTTTTGCCAATATTAAGATTATGCTGCCATCTGATTCATAGGCAGGTTTACAGGCATCCATCATGTTAAATATATTTTAGACTTTAAAAAATTACTCATCAGGATTTTTATTAACTCATATGTCATGTATATTCAGGAACATAGACACGTGGTCAAGACAGGACTTGCTTAATCTTACAGGAGCATGAGGGATTTAAATGAAATTGTGTAAGATTTGCAACTATTTAGAAATTGGCTGTAGGGATAAAACTCTATCCTGGAAATTAAGAAAAACATGGCAAGAGAATAAGAAAGAAAACATGAGTGCCTTTTCTAGATAAATTTCAGAATAAAATCTTTAGTAATGAAAATGAGGGATTGGAACTGTTGTTCATTGCTGGAGTGCTGTCCTAGCATGGGCATGGTCCTGGGGTTCAATCCCTGGCACTTCACTATTAAAAATGAGAATTTATGTATCTATTCATTCATTCTAAGCACATAACAAAAGAAAGAGGAAGCTCACTTAGGAGCGGTTTTGAAAACTGGAGCTACAAATATTTATTTCTTTTCACAAATGTATTTCAACAATAAAAGTTTGATGACAGTTTCTACTTTTGAATAGCAATCTTGATATTAAATATGGATTTATGACATTAATTCTTGGCAAAGAGGTACTCACTTTAAAAATTACGATCTTTTACATACATTGGAAGAAACATTGCAGAGAAAATGAACTGGATTCACAAAACTTGCTGAAGTTATTCCACATCTCCTAAGTTAGGACTACAAGGAGGAATTATTTCACTGTCAGCTTAATATCTAACTGCTATGCAGCGGCCAAGTCTCCAATCCTGGAGATACTTGAAAATGGAGCACACAAAAGACCAACTCCTCACCATGTGAAACTGACATTTCTGTGGATAAGGGAAATAATAAGCATCTAAGCAAATAAATGTTAATTAGTGATAAGTGCCATGAAGACAAATACGCAAGGGAAAGGATGGATCCTAGGGAGAAGCGGGACTTTAGTAGGAGACCTCCCTACTAATGAGGGAGTAAAGACCTCCCTACTACAGACCAGGAGGCCTTCCTGGCAAGGTGGCATTGAGGTGTCTAGGAGCTATGCTGAAACAAGCCAGGATAAACTTGAGGATTGGAGAGGAGTCTAGAAACAAAAACAAAAGCAAGAACAAGCAGACAGGGAGGCCCTGTGAAAGGAAGCTTGACTGAGGGAAGGCAGCACACTGAAGCCCACAGAAAGGGAAGGGAAGAAAATGAACATAAGCCACAGTGAAGGGTAACAGTATCTGGAGGCTCACACACCATGAAAAGGACACTATGTTTGCAAAGAGATCCTATGTGAGCATTTGAAACAACTCCTAAGAGAACCCCCATTTTTGAGTACTTTTTATTTTCTACTCATTCATTTAATGCATTTCCATAGTTTTTATTAACTAGCTGCAGATTTTTTTACTGTTTAAAAATGTGTGCGAGATGACCAAACAGGATAGTAACCAAATAGTCACTGTGTCTTCTTAAATGAAACAGAATTTGAATAAAGGCCAAAGGTTAATTTTCCAAAAGCCAGTACAATTTTTCAAAAATATGAATTATATTATACTAATCCAAATAAGCAGAAAATTAAACATTACTGGATGAACTTCAGGCTAAAAGGTGAGGTAAAAAATAAAATCCAAGAGAAGGGCAAGTTAAAAAGTATCTGTTCAACATTCTGAGGGTCCCTACTAAGAGTAAAGAGGATGAGCTAATAAAAACCAAAAAGTTAGTTATTTTGTGGACTATTGGTTTCAAAAGTACCCAAGGCTTTAAATGATAAACATTGTAAAATAAATGCACTTTAAAAAGCAAATGTAAATGTGGTGTAAAAGAGAGACTCTAGCTACCAGAACATGAGCAATAAGCAGCAAATCTATTGCCAACAGAACACCCATCACTGAAATGATTCCACACAATGGAAAAGTCACAGAATGCTTAGCATTAATATTAATATTTATTTTTCATCTCTGGTGTACAAAATAACTTCTTTTTAAATAACAAGTCTAATTACTACACACACACACACACACACACACACACACACACACACACGCTGTATAAAAAAATGACTGTCTGATTTAAATTGATGAAAAAGTGGAAAGCAAACACATCAAGGTCCCAGTACATAGTACACATTGGGACATTGATATCTCATGTTTAGGACACATATGAAGGATTCATGAGTTTGAATGCTGTCTGTAGTTTGAAGAACTCACTATAATTTCAGTGTTTATCACAGATTGCATAACATTGCTAAACTAGCATAATTTAAAAAATTATTTCAACAATATTATTCTAGACTTCAGTTTCTACCTATAATTAATTGATATTTTTATCACAACATTGCATTAACAATCAAGAAATTTACTGTCAAAATAATTGACCAATGACCTAAAATTTATATGAAATTTGTTTCTAAGGTCAGAACATTCTTTTTGTACACAAGGAGCTTAAAGTTAAATTAAGTGCCATGTATGGGAGCAGATTTTCTCAGGTGTCTTAGGGAAATTCCCAATTTATATTACCACTTGTATCACAATATATTATTTTACTCATTTTGTTCAGTTTATTGAACACTTAAATCTTTCAAAAGGCAGCTGTAAAAAGCAGACAAAATTAGTTTGTTTATTATAAAACTACTGGTGTCCTAAATACTGGCCAGAGTGTGAGCTGTGTTTCCTTCATTGTTTGCATGTAACAGGAAACAGACTCTGACAAGGACAAAGAACTTACTGATGACCACAACAATGAGTGTGTGGATGACACCAGCACACAAACCCAGATATTCTGTCCTGTACAGCCAAAGCTTCTGATTTCCAGTCTAAGCTGCCTGTTGGAAAAAGGGCAAAGAGCTGGGTGGCAGGGCTGGCAGATGCCTGCTTCCCCATCATGTCAGCCCAGAATTTATGCTCAGCAGACATATACAGTTTGTTTGAATAATGAACTAATTGGTTTAGTGATGAATTAGCTAAACCCTAAACTCATTACAACATAATTATATTAAATCAATGGATTATAAAAATATAACTGAGTGTTATAGAAAACTGTATATATTTTATTTGGGCCAAAGATACAAGAGAATCTCATTTCCGTGCAATAAATGAAGATTCGGCTTATGCTTTTCACTGTGCATGTGGTTCATTAGGTCTTAAATAAATACTTGGACCTTCAGTTAGGAGAGGCAATGGTTTCTGAGTGATTATCAGTGTTTCCTTTACAAATACATCTGTGACTGAGGATTAATATAAATTTTAGCTTTGAAAAATCATTCTTTAAAGTATTCTACAGAAAATAAGAAAGTGTCTTCATGAAATTAATATAACTGAAGAACACAAGACAGAGATAATTGCATGTTTAATGTTTCACTTGGCTTCAATTGAAGCATTTCCTATTACACAGCTGGGTGCCACTAGCAAAGAACTCTTCTATCCCAGTCCATTCACTCTTTGGTGAGCCTATTCACTGTTTGGTACATGGCTTTAATTTTATTATTATTGAACACCAGTTGTGTAATATTTTTAAGAGTTAAGTGTGTTAAGTACTAATTTACTAACATCTCCTTCCAATGGTCTGTAATCTTTATTTCAGAAGAGGAATGAAAGTACTTGAATGCAGAGAGCAGTGGACACCTTTTAGTCAGATTCATCCCTTTCCTAGTCATATTACTGACTTCAAAGAAATAAGGCCAAATGACACATTATAACCATTATTAGACAAAATTATTTGGAATAATTTGGTTTTAATTACATTATTATTTTGAGCTTTTAAAATATTTCATTTATTATTATTTTTAATTTTTATGTGTATGAGTGTTTTGCCTACATGTGTAAGTGTACCATGTGCATGCAATCCTCACAGAGGCCAGAAGAGGGTTTTGAATCACCCAGAACTGGAGTTACAGATGGTTCTTAGCCTCCATGTGGGTGCTGGGAATCAAACCCAGGTCCTATGGAAGAATAGTAAGTAGTCTTAACCGCTAAGTCATCTCTCCAGCCCTGATTTTGAGTTTTTAACTTGCATCACCTTTTTTTGGCATAAAAGAAAATATAATTTAATGAATATTAGCCTTCATTTCAATGCAGTAAGAATACATAGCACTAGAAAAACACAAGCACATCATTAAAACAATGTGCTGAAGAGTAGATCCATCTACCAGTGCAAAAACTATCCTGATGCTATGGCTATCAGATGCCACAAGGATGATTCCTTTTGATGCAAAGAATTATGCAACTGCAAAGAACTATAAATGCAGAGAATTACTCAACCTTCAGTGAGTGAGATAAAGACAGCTGCTGCATCAGCGTGCTATGAAACATTGCAAGAAGATTAAAGCTTTGCCAGAATGAAAATCATCTAAATAGGATTCAAATACACCTAAATTTTATATTTGGTACAGGGTAGTTATTTTAAATATTTGTGAATGAATAAATATGCAAGTTGAAGACAAAACTTTTTTTAAGTTACTGGACAGCTCTGGGTATCATATTTTTTGTTGGAGAGTCTACAGTTTATACAACAGTGAGTATCTTATCTTTTACTGGAGGTCTACAGGTGAATTCCCAAGAGGCTCTACTTCATTCCCTAAGCAGACTTTGATTATATAGAATCTAATGCTCAAATTTAAAGAATCTATAATCCACCCACTTTAAAATGCAGACTCCATCAATATCTCGAAGTTCAATTTCCAGTCAGTCCAAACATCATATCTCTTTATGAAAACTAGAATGCTAATTTCCTCATTTTAAATATGACATGTCATCCTAGGACTTTGCATTGTCTCTATGAGAGGATGCACACAGGAAACCAAATTATACACTCAACAGTGATTAGGGAGTATTAATTATCCTAAGAAGCAAATTTGAGTTTGGTTTGTGACAGTCTTTATGTCCATGTGTTCAGTCAGGGTTGTCTTACTTATGGCACAGGCAGATAGAAATAGCCATCTTAACTGCCTTCTCTTGAGTATTATGATTGGATTGGAAACTACAGAGATAATTTATTTGTTTTTAATTTTATATATTCCAACTACTACTTCTTTTCAGATTAATGCAATTTCCAAAAACTATCTCATGAGTAGAATAGGCCTGGCAGTCCCAATATCCACAAGCCATTTGTTATGACCTATTATCTATTATACTCACAACTTGAATTAAAAGTATTTCCAGGAATTATGAAACAAATACTCAGGAAAGTTCTTTCCTTCTAAGATTGCTATATCTGTCTGAAATTAAGCACATTTCCACTATTGTATCCTGTGTAATAATTTGATATATTTGCATATTAAAAGATCTCTGTTGTGCTTCTAAGAACATGAAAGTGATGGAGGCCATGGGAGTAACAGAACTCATTGCTTGCATGTTCTCTTTGGCTTCAGTTCTTCACGGCTACTTCTTTGGAGTTTTATTAGCTGAGAGAAAGGTGTAAAAAGGAAATGATCTACCCTGTCATCAAAACCCTGAGAAAAGGTAGAAGGAATGTTGAGCACATTCTATCAAGTTATGTATTACATTCACTCTTACCCCAGGGAACAAAATTAGTATAGAAGAAATTATGCTACATTGGTCGTGAGCTTATCAAGATTTTCCTTGGCAATAATTACTTGTGTACCATTGGATACATTATATAATCAGAAGTTATTTATGTTATCATGCTTAATCATTTGTAATTAATATAGAGATTACAAACCAGGATAGGAAAAATATGAGAATCTTAGTGCAGAAAGAAAAAGCATGTCGATTTCCAAGGCCCTAATGAAGAAAGACCCTCCTAGATTTCAAACATTTCTCAAATCTTATCAGGACCAAAAAAATCTGAGGTCAAAGAATTCATATTAGACTTGAGGCTTAAAAAAATCATATATATATATATGCCAGGCGTGGTGGCACACACCTTTAATACCAGCACTTGGGAGGCAGAGGCAGGCAGATCTCTGTGAGTTCAAGGCCAGCCTAGTCTACATAGTGAGTTCTAGGAGCTGGGGTTACAGAGAGACTCTGTCTCAAAAAGACAAAAAAAATCATGTATAAGTGGACATCAAGAATAGATGTGAGAAGTAGAAAGGTGCCTCAGCAGTTAAGAATACTTGTTCCTCTTCCACAGCACCTGGGTTCTGTTTCTAGTACTCACACGGAGCAGCTCACAACCACCTGTAACTCTATCTCTATCTTCAAGGGATCTGACATCTTCTTTCCATGGAAAGCTCCACAAATGTGATACACATATAAACAATCAGGCAAACACACATAATCATTAGTTTAAAAAATAAAATAATAGATATGCGATAGCCTTTGTGGTAGGGTTGTCTCTCCATTTTCATATGTTATACTTACAAATAAAAAAATGTTCTGGGCATGGTGGTGCACACCTTTAAATCCAGAACTAAGGAGGTAGAGGCAGGTGGAGCTCTGTGAGACTGAGTCCAGACTGGTTTACATATCAAATTCTAGGTCTGTGGGGGCTACAAGGAGACTGTGCCTCAAAAAAACAAAAACAACAACCAAAAAACCTACAAAAATTTGTTGAGTCTACTATAAAATGCTGTCTTCTGGATATTACATAGTCTATGCATTTATGAACATGCACACATACAGAGAGGGAGAGAGAGAGAGAGAGAAGAAAGCAAGAGAGAGAAAAGAGGGGGATGAGCTAGAAAGAAAGTGGTCAGCAGCGGTCAGCAGGGAAGGGAAGGAGATAAGAATGGACATTTGAGGAACATGATAATAGTACATTTTATACAAGAAGCTATCAAAAACTGAGATGTAGAAACAACAGCTTACTATTGGGATCATGACTTCCCATAGCTCATGAGTTTGAGTGTGTGGTGCTATAAAACAGTCTTTATGTATAATTGAAATAAAATTTAATCCACATTAAAATCTTACTAAAATACTACTTTCCCTCTAAGATATTTCATTATTTTAAAACTATTTTATTTATTATTTTAGTTCATATATATGAATGTATTGTCTGCATGTATGCAAGTGCAGCAGTGTCACACAATGGCCCTGGAGGTCAGCCCCCATTGTGTTTTTATAATGTATTTTTTTATTGTTTTTTTTGTGCACTTCAAACACAACATTTTAATAATCTTTACACCCCTCCCCCTTCTGCATCCCTTCGTAACCCTCCCCACAAGATTTTATGCATTCCATCATATATGCTAAGACCTATTAAGTCAAGTTTGTGTATCCAGATGTTCCTCTGTGCCACGTCATCTTCTGGAGTCTAGTCTGCCTATTTGGTGTATCTCCCTTTCTTTCTTTCTTTTTTAAACATTTTATTTATTATTTTTATTTTATGTTCATGAGTGTATTACCTGCATGTATGTGAGTGCACCAATGTCGTGCAATGCTGCGGAGGTCAGAAGAGGGCATCCGATTCCCCGGGAACTGGAGCTAAGGATGGTTTGTAGCCACCAGGTGGGTGCTAGGAATTGAGCCCAGGTCCTCTGCAAAAGCAGTCAGTGTTCCTAACCACTGAGGAATCTCTCTAGCCCCTCTCTTTCTTATAACAAGTAGTTGAATGGAAATACAAAATTTCCTGGGAAAGAAGTGGATATTTCATTATATCTCTGGTGAAACATTAAAAATTAAAACCAAACCAAGCTTTGTCTCGTTGACCTTATGCTTAATTCCCAACAACAACAACAAAAAAGAATGTCACATTTGAGGCTATTTGGGGTTCAAGTCTCACAACTAGTATTTTCCAGTGTTATCACATCAAATTCTCTTCAATGACCTACTTCAAATTTCATTCATTCTTAGTAAAATATGGAAAATTAACAAGCACACAAGTAATATTGACAATTTATAAATTGCAGTGGTTTTCATAACATAAGAGAGTAATGCCCTTCAGGTTGGCAGCTAATAGAGAGTGATGCTCTTCTCCTTCTTTCTGTCCTGCTTTTTCCTCCTCCTCTTCTCCTTCACAGTGTAACTAATATTGACTATGTCAAAATAGGAATTTGGTACAAAGAACCAAACTACTCACATCATAGTAGACATACATGAGTCAGTTTAATGGCAAATAGCAAATTTAGTTAAAATAAGCAATTCTATATAGATAAATAATGTAAAATGAAAAAACCAAACTATCCTACAATTTGATCCCAATATCTAAAATATTGTTTTCCTTACAAATTATATATTCTGATTACCAACTTTATCACAGTGACAAAAATATTTATCACTTAATCTTAAAGCCTCTAGTTTATGTCTAATTTACTGTTCCCCCTTTATGTAAATCTGTAAAGCCTATGAAAATTACTGTGAATTACAGCTCACCACTTTTTATATTTCATAGGTACTATCCAGTTCTTCTAAATAACT
>NW_008333887.1:168084-179046 GCF_000622305.1 Nannospalax galili | reverse complement strand
ACTATAACAGTTTCTAGTTCCATCCATTTACCTGCAAATTTCATGATTTCAGTATCATTACTGCTAAATAGAACTCCATTGTGTAAATGTACCACATTTTCATTATCCACTGGCCAGTTGAGAGACACTTAGGTTTCTTCCCTCTCTTAGCTATTGTGAAAAGAGCAGCAACAAACATGGATATATAAGAATCTCTGCAATAGGACGAGTCCTTTGGGTATAAAACCCAACTCTATCCTTAGGAACTTGCTTTCTTCGGATACTATTTCACATTTCATTAGAAGTCTGATTTATGATAACAATGGTGCACAGCTATAAAATAAAAAGGAAGTTACATAGATGGATGGTAGAGTGAATTATTTAATTAACAGAAAAAGTTAAATGCATGCAGTAATTATGAAACAATTATGCATAACTTAATATATATATATGGAACAGTTTCAGAATCTCAGTGGCTTAAAAATTCAGGACTGTTTCTTGCATCAAGGTTCAGCTCATCTAGCCTTGGTTGTGCTGGGCAGTGCTACCAGCTTTGGAACCTCTGTGCCTTTCTCCAGATTGTTTGCTGGAATAACATTTGCTCTATATTTCCTCCAGAACTTACATATCAGTGGCTACTGGGGTCATATTCCTATTGTAGGAAATGTCTCAAGGGCAATAAAACAAAGCATATTGTAGAGGCAAAGTTAAAATCTTTGTACAAATATGCCTCTGTCCTACTGGTCTCAGCAAGTCACATAAAGATGCCGATGCAGAGCATGACTGTGGACAAACCTCAAGAATGGATAGATGAACTGGAAATACAGATCAGTAGGTAAAGTGCATGCCTTGCAATTGTAAACACCAAAGTTTCACACCCAGAACCTATGTAAAAAAAGATACATGTGGTGAGTCACACTTGTAATCCCAGCGTTGGACAGGTAGATCCTGGGGCTCCCTGGCCAGTCAGCCTAGCCTACTTAATGAGATCTAGGCCAAGGAGTACCTGTCTCAAAAGAATTTGATAGACTAAATCTCACACCACACACAAACATGTGCGTGTGTGCGAGCACACACACACACAAGAGCGAGAGAGAGAGAGAGAGAGAGAGAGAGAGAGAGAGAGAGAGAAACTAATTGGAAGGTAGGGAAATAAATAACTGCAAAGCAACAACCAAACACTGCCTTGCCAGATCATAAGAGGAATTGAACTCAAACTGAGTTGTCAGATTGATGTTGAACTTTAGTCAACAGACAAATGAAGAACTTTTAAAATTACTTATGCTTTGTTTTCTCCCCAAATATTTTGTTGTGTATATTTTGTGGATATGGCACACATGTGTGCTCCCACTCAAAGGCACATGTGGAGGTCTAGGGTTGAAATTGGGATGCCTAATGAAAATAGTACATTTATACAATGGAGTTCTACTCAGCAGTAGTGAAAGATAAAATCATGAAATTTGCAGGTAAATGGATGGAATTAGACACTGTTATACTAAGTGAAGTAACAGACTCAGAAAAACAAATGACATATATTCTCCCACATATGTGGATCCTAGCACCAAATCCTTATATGTGAGTATGTATCCTGATGTAACTGTAGGGATCAGGAAAATAGAAGGGAACCAAGGAAGTAAAGGGAAAGAAATAACCTGAGAGAAAAAACTGTAGGAGACAGGTGTTACTAGGGGAAATTGGTAAAATTGGGGTATTTAAATGGGAGGGTGGAGGGAAGGTTATACAAGGAACTATGGGGATAAAAGTGAAGGAGCTCAAGACAGGTGAGGCTATAGGAGACAGGTGTAAAGGAAGAAATGAGGAAAATGGGAATAGTTTAAGTGAGGAGTGCATGGAGGGAAGATTAGACAGGGAGAGAGAAAGGAGAGAATAGACAAGTAATACCTAGCTAGTGTAAAAAACCAGAGGGACTCATATTAGTCCAAAATCCTAATGACAAATTACACATACATTATCTCTATGTGCCCATGTGCATAGCTAAAGGCTACACAACAAGAAACAGTGCCAGACAGGAGAAATCTTCCTTTGAGTTATTGGCCAGAGTAGTCTGAAAGACTACCAAAATTATACAGGCTATTGCCACAGCCCTTGATTGCCTCCCAGAACTTGGAGGTAAGACCCTATTGTTGAAGACAGGACATACTTCAGATACAGGATTTGAAGCAATGGAGCTGGAACTGAATTGGAAGCCAACCCCCATGAAGGCTAACTCTCATAGCTTTGGAGCCCACTACACAAGGTGCTAAGGGGAACGTCAATCGATGATCCAACCCTAGCTCCAAAGCCTAATAACCACCACATCAATGACTGGCACAGCAAAGGACATTGGTGCAGTAGTGACACTTTTATCTTGGAGGTGATCAACAACTACCTAAAGCTCACTCAATAGGAAGAAATTCATGTGTGGTGCTGTAAACATAACCAAATACACATGACTGGGACAGGTCTTACATCTTAATGAAAACCCCCAAGGCTGTCACATCCCTAGAAAAATGTAGTTTCTTACTCTGTTCAAAACATCAGGTCTCTTCAGCAAGGACTTACCCATTAAGCCATCTCTCCAGCTCTAGTCTCAAATTACTTCCACTGCCCTGGATTCTCCTTAATGACAAGAAGAAAGAAGAATCAAATGAATTCCCATTCTTAACACTGATAAAACTCATTTTTGTGAGTGGACACTGGCAGACTCAGATTCCCTCACTCTCCACACATTACCCAGTCCAGTCTAGCCACCATGTTGTCTCTGAGGTGCCTAATTTTTCATGTTTCCAAAGAACTCCCAGAAGAAGCTCATTCACAGCAGGATGTCATCTCATTCGTCTTTACCCTTGGTATTCCACAGGCAGATGGGTAGGAATGGCTGATTCCACATATTTATCACACACTTTATATGTTAAGGCCCTAACTCTCAAGGTGATAACACTGACTAATAAGGCCTTAAGGAGGTGACCAGGTCATGCTTGCATCAAGCATACTCATATTCACTATCCAAGGTCGTGCATGACCATATACAAACTTTCTGAATGAGAATGATGAGAAGCCCCTTCCTAAGGAGGGCTGAGAAAGAACTTCTACCATGTGAGGACATAGATTATGACGTCTATGAACCAGAAAACTACCAAGTCTAACTAAAACTTGTTGTTTATAATTTACTCAGACTCAGTTTCCCTCACTCTCCACACATCACCCAGTCCAGTCTAGCCACCATGTTGTCTCTGAGGCTGCTAATTTTTATGTTTCTGTAAAACTCCCAGATGAAGCTCATTCACAGCAGGGCATGTCCTATTAACACACATACACAATGAAGCTCAATCTTTTCTTGAATATTTTCTAAATGGATGAAACGTGATACTTATTTTCTCCTGTTTTACATTATTTAACAAAATAATGACTTTACATTGTTGGGGAATGGGATGGAAACATTGGAGGCAAAACAATTATTAGGAGGCACCAAGAACTAAAATAAGACAGCAAGGCAGTGAGTGGAGAGCAAGGTCATAGTTTCAAAATGGTACTTAGGAATTGGATGGGTTACAGAGCTAAGAAGGCACCCAAGTGTTTTAACTGGCATAACTAGGTGGATGGTTGTAATCTCTATTGTATTCAATTGAAATAAAATATTTTGTGAAAGTTCATTTTCTGCCACAATTGGCAATATCTTAAGGGTTGGAGAAAGTACTGAACTCAGTACTCAGGGACGCTGTCCATACCAGCACCAATATATTTATTCTTTAAAAGCTAAATATTATAGAATGAATGATAATTTCTTTTTATATTATTACTTTTTATTAACAGTTAGAGATTAATTACCAGATTCTTAGGACTTGTAATGAAATAAAATGTTCTGTTCTTAAAATATTTCTTCTAGCTCCTCTCCTACTCTGCCAGTTCCCATGCATATGCTTGAGATATCTAATAATGAGACTTCTAAAACCGTATTTACTATGTGATAAGCAGCTGAATTCCTACATGATGAATTAAGTCACTGGTCTCAGATTTAAGTCAATGATACTTTTTTTTAAAAAAGATATTTTATTTATTATTTTTATTTTATGTGTATGAGTATATTGCCTGCATGTATGTGAGTGCACCCGTGTCATGTAATGCTGCGGAGGTCAGAAAAGGGAGTCTTATTCCCCTGAAATTGGTGTTAAGGACAGTTCATAGCTGCCATGTGGGTGCTGGGAATCGAACCCAGATCCTCTGCAAAAGCAGTCAGTGCTCTTAACTGCTGAGCCATCTCTCCAGTCCCTAAGTCAACTTTAGTTCTAATACAATTTTATTTTACAGAAAATATATAATTTGTTACTGAAACTACTAGCAAGAAATTTCAGGCAGATCAGTATCAGTAAACACACTCCACACAAGTTCGAATTGATCTATCTGTGACTTCATATCTGAAGGTTTAATTTAATATTCTAGACAATGAACATATTTGATTTAACTTCAGGCATTGTCTCTATTCTGCTTTGGGCTATCAGTTTAACTGAACTGGCATCTTTGATTCTCTGAGAACTGCTGGAAACATTTTTCATTCATTTCACTATTTGGCCCATTTTAGCTATTAAATTTTCATCCTCTCTAATAAGCTAAATGTAGAGACTCAGTTCTCAAATTCTTCAACGTGTTTCTTTGGACAGATGATGGCTTGTATTCATGACACTTGCATTTGTTTACTAGCAAATGTCACAGATCCCTCAGACTGTTCCTATGAGAACATATTTTTATGAAATTTTAGATTAGCTCATATTTTATTTTTCTCATTTCTCCTCTAAATTGCTAAGTTGTTGTTGATGTTGCTGTTGTTGTAGTTAAGAACACTCTCTTTCATTCCCTTACTCGTCTTCTCATTCATTCATTGTCACATTCCAACCACATTAGAAATTGATTCAAAATGATAATGAGACAGGACTTTATAGGATACAAGTCGACATCTTCAGAGGACACAGGAACTGAAGCATTTAACAGTGAGTCTATAAGTGCTGTAGCTGCAACGTAGACATAAGTAGAACAAAAGTTCAAAAATGCTTCTCAGTGGAACAAACACTTGACTATGAAGCCTAGGAGCCTGTCAGAAAAAGGAAGAAAGAAATTCTAGGCAAGCTACATATACTAAGTGTTAGACTGTGTTCCGTGCAGTAAACTTCAAACTTCTAAAATCACACTCTAAGCCATTGTGGTGAGTCAGTCCTGTAGTATCAGTATATGCGAGGATGAAGAAGAACAATAATCAGGAGTTTGAGGCCAGTCTGCACTGTAAGGTGAACCTCAAAAAAGCCCACTAATAATAACAATAGTAAAATTAGACTCCAAAGATCGTATATCCTTCCTAGTTTTCTTATCGTTCCTCTCCCATTTTCTTAGTTGCTTATAATGCAATTATCATGGATTTTGTGCATTGTGTTTATGTCGCTCACTCTATTTCACATCACCTAACTCAGAATAATATAACAGTGCATGAGAAACTAAAGATATTTATGAAAAAAAATTTGATTTAAAAGAATCTATTTTAGTTGGGGCCAGAGAGATGGCTCAGCAGGTAAAAGAACTTGCTATCAAGAATGTTGACCTCATTTTGATACCTGGGACAGACATGGTAGGAGAGAAACAAATCCCAAAGTTTTTTTCTGATGTCTATATGTTCTATGCCATACATGCATCCATGTGCTTGCATGCACATGCACACACGCAAACATACAATGAATACATGTGCATATTTTTTAAACATTCAACTTTATGTCATTATTTGGGACAGCAAAATAGAAAGAAGAAAAGACATTTGGAAAAATACCTATTTTATGAAATATTTCCACACAACTTGATTTTCTTTGCACATCTATGCTGAGAGGCATATTTCTTTTATTTTTAATAGATTCATTCCTTATGAAAGCTAAGCCTACCTAAGGAATCATGCACTATAAAAAAGAAAGGAGGCCAGTCTACTAAAATGCCTGCATTTGAATGTTCATCAGAACATGCAAAAGTAGCAAATAAGAATTACCAATCATCTATAACCTTAAGAAAATGTGCTCACTGAAAATAAAATGAAACTTCATCTTTACTGCTAGCAGAAAAGAACAGTGCTTAAATTTAGTCCCACACTAGAATGAGTGCTTTCCTGACAGGGTAACAAATGTAAATTAGATCAGGGACACATTTTCAGCAAAAAAGACACAAAGCCAGATGGCTTCCTGGCAAAGGAAAGGGGAGAATTGATTAAGCTGTCATGTGACAGCTTCAAATTCAACAAGATAAGGCTTCCCAACTTCTAGCCAGAAAGATAAAGGAGGATGATCAGGTGCTGGGCTTGGTTTTGACTTGATCAAGCTTTAAGGCTGTTTTGCGGTTACTTTGGTTTTCTACCACTGCTTTCAATAAGGAAAAAACACAAAAATAATTTCAATCAAGAACAGAATTTTCTGCTGAACGAAACTTAACGGTCTCAGAACTAAGTCTTTAAAATCTTGGTATGGGCTCACTACTCATAAAACATATCTTACTTTTCAAGACAAACATATTCATCAAAGGGCACAGCTATGCCAAGGCACATTAGGATTCTGCACTTACTATGATGTCAAACAGCAACAGGAAGGGCTGTAAAACTTGGGCCCAAATGCAGTCATGACTCCTAAAGGACTTGTTATCCAGGCCTGTCTTTCATCTCTCCCCTTTCTTTCAGTAGGTAAATCATTTTGTTTTCAAATCTGTACTGGTTCCATCTTCAGGGTTTGTCAATTGCAGTTTCCAACTTTCCTGCCTTGGGAGAGCCAACACAGTACTTTCTATCCTTAGAGTTGATGCATGCTTATAGGTAGACACCTGACTCAAGTGAGAAGTTGGCATCAATTTTGGAACTGGGATAGGTGCTGAGAGCGTCTCTGCTGACCATGCTTCTAGATGCTACTGAATGTGCAGCCTCCTTGCTGCAGCCCAAAGAGCGGGTACCTGAGAAGGGAAAACTAGGAAGCAGACAAAGCAAGAGATGCAGACTAAAGGGCACTGTTTCCAGGCCACACTCATTTCTTACTTAAAAGCATCTTCGAAATCCAAATTTCCAATTCTATAAGCCATTAATATTTCTTTAATTATTAAGACATATTTTCACTAGTTTGGTTTCTGTTCTTGTGATAAAACAATGACCAAAATCAACTTGTGAAGAGAAGGCTTTATTTTTCGCTTACATCTCCCAGGTCACAGCTCATCGCTGACAGAGCGAGCTCAGGGCAGGAACCTAGAGGTAGGAGTGAAGCACGGGTCATGGAGGAATGCCGCTCACTGACTTGCTCACCTGGCCTGTGCTTAGCCTACCTTCTCACAAACAGAATCACCTGATCATGAGCGGCAACACCCACAGTGAGCCAGGCCCTCCAACATCTCTCAACAATTAAGAAAATGTTCCACAGTCATAGCCACAGCCCAATCCAACTGAGGAAACTCCTCAATTAAGGTTCCCTCTAACCAGATGTGCCAAGTTGACCATCAAGATTAGCTATCACAATATTTATTTATTAAAATCCTTATCTATCAGACCAATGTACTAAGAATCTGCCTTTAGAATATGAATCTTTTATAACTTTGTTAAAGAGAAAGGGTATTCATTTTGAGTTCAGTAATGACATTCTAAAACATTCTTACAAAAGTGCAATATTCACGATTGTATATACACAGTCTGGAGAATCTAAGATACTTGAACTAAGAGTCTGCATCAAACACAAATTCCATTTCCTTACAAGACGTCTTGACTATAATTAAATAATATTTTTATTCCATACAAAATATTACATGCAAATTAATCAGGCCACTGTATCTAGTATATTGACAAGGAAACTGTGTCTACTAAATTCATTACAGCAAGTTCTTGTCTTTTTTTCTTATTCTATGTCACTCCAGAGAAACTGGTATTGAAAAATAATAATAATAATAATCATAAATTCAATTAGAGAATGTCTACAGATTTAAATTCTTGTATTCACACTCCTTTAGACACTATTTCATAAAACACTAATTAGAATTCTCAGTAATAATGACGCCATGAATATTATCATTATAATTCTGTTTTGACTTATGCTTTCTGTACTTTTAAGCTTATTTTTATGCATTTATTTCATTTGCCTTCATTACCCTCTTTTCAATAAATGTACTGTATTTTGAGTAAAATAATTAGCAGAGTAGTACTTGGCCGAAACATCAGCAACTCATAATATCAAATAAAAAGTAGGCATACTGCTGTTGTTGTTTGGTTCCTACTCAAGAGCTGAAGCAGTAATACTTCACCAGAGCTTTCATAATGGAAACAAAAAAGAAAATTTACATTATACAGCACTGAAATTTTCAATTAAGAAAGGCAGTTTGATGTCATTTCTCAATTTTCAATTCTCATTTTGAAGCCACAGATTCTCCTAAGAGGATTCTGCCTTCTCAATTCTTGCCTCACTTTTTATGCCCTTGTTCTCATGTCTGTACCAAGGCATTTTAGCATGGAATCTATGAATCAACCCTGTTCACCAATTTTTACCTTGGAATCTGCATATCTACCCTGGCCACAAATGCTGTGTCTCTGATCTTCATGCTTCCAGGATGCATAGGCAAAGGAGATCCAGAGGAAATGCTTTGCCTAATTCCAATGACCCACAAACCCACTAAGACTCAAAACTAAGATATGTTTAAGTTATCCTAAAGCAGTTGCGCTTGTTTTGTAGATGGAGCCTGAGGTTGGGCTTTTGAGCAGACACCTTCATAGCAGCAGCACAGAGAAGCACCAACATTCTTCCTGCCACCATATCTTTGCCTAGTCAGCCACTCACACAACTTTTTTATCGCACAGTGCTATGAAGACTGTGTGGGAGTTCCATGGAGAACTGCTATGGTCCCTGCAACTGCCTCTCTTCCTAAAATGCCGGGTATTTTACCACTGTCTAGCTAGACAAGACTCATTCCCTCAACACTATTGTTACTGCCAGTACCAGAGGCCTAGGCTCATAAAAGATAGAGCACCAAGAGTATTTGATTACCATAACCATCTCACTGTCCACAGGGAGCATCCCCACACTCACTGTTACTGTGTCATGCCCGCCTGGAAATCTAGAATGCCCTACCTCTTGAAAGGCCCGCAAAGATAGTGGACTCTACACCTCTGATACGATGTATGCACTGTCCACAAACTTAAAAGTCAGGAAAAAAGTACTGATTAAACAATAATCAATTATCTCCCCAAAAGGAATATATCTCCCTGCATTAGCTGAATTCTATGACTTTAAAAGACACAATAGCACCAGTGCTTTGCAAATTATTTCATGGAACTTAAAGGAAGGGAATATTTCCAAACTTACTCTGTAAGAACAGTACCCTTTAACAAAACCTTAAAACCATACACACACATAAATGTGTGTGTGCATGTGTATAAGAGAGATACAGAAAAAGACAGAGAGAGAGAGAGAGAGAGAGAACCATGATGAAAATAAATGCAAAGGTGCTCAACAAAATACTTGCAAGTTGAATTCACCAACACATTACAAAGATCATATGCCATGACAAACTTGGTTTAATTACAAGGAGGTAAGGATGGTTTAGTACATAAATATTTGTAAAGAAAAAATATTACATTAACAGAATGAAGGATAAAAATATCACCATAATAAATGAGAAAATAACGTTTAACAAAATTTAATATTTCTTCATGATAAAATCACTGAACAAATTAGATATACTCAGTGGTAGAGTACTTGCTTAGCATGTTCAAGTCCCTGGTGAATTCCAGCATAGAGCAAATGAATGAAATTAGATGTAAAATATAGCACACTTGAACATAATATAGTATAAACTAACAGGTGACATTATAGTGAAGGTGGAAAAATTGAGAGCATTTCTTTTAACACGACAGGGGTGCCCCTCTTGTCACTTCTTCTCAATACGGTAGGATTTAATCAAGAGAAACTGGGCAGGAAAAGAGACAGAGGCAGGCAAATAAAAACATTTGAAGTTAAATTATCCCTGTTTCTATATCATATGGATTCTTTATGTAGTAAACCCTAAGGAACCCACTAAAAGAATCTTAGAACTGGAAAATTTAGTAAAGTAGTAGACTACAAATTCAATACACAAAAAATAATAACATTTCTATATGCCAATAATTAATTTGCTGAGAAAGAAACCATGAAAATAGTTTGACTCCTAATACATACAAAATATCTATTAATAACTTACCTTAGGATGAGAAAGAACCATGATAAAATCTATGAAAGATCAGTGATAAACATAGATTCATAAAGGGCAAAAGATATCCCATGTTCATGGATTATAACTAATAGTATTAAATTTTTCACATTACCCAAAGAAATCTATATTTTCAAATTCAATTTCAATCAAAATATAAGTGATATTCTCAAAGAATTATCAAAATTAAAATAAAATGTGAAAAAGGTACCAAATGATCATGGTCACCCAGAGAAAAAAGCATAAAGCTGGGGGCAGGGACATCACAACTTGTGACTTCAAAAACAACATGATTTGGGATGAAACATAGGGAACAGAATAAAGAAGCCAGAAACAAACTGAAACATGTATGGCTAACTGCTCCTCAAAAGAGTTGCTTAAAACATACTTTGGAAAAAAATCCTCTTTAGTAAATTATGGATTGGTAAACTAGATACTCACACTCACAAGATGAAATCTTGATCTCTTTCTCTCAACTTATATAAAAATTAACTAAAAATAGGTCAAAGCAGGACCTCAATGTGACCCTTGAAACTCATAGAAGGAAACACAACTCATATACAGGCATGAGTCTTTGGATAGGATGCTAAAAGCAAACAAAACCAAGCCAAACATGGACAAATGGGATGCAGCAAACTTAAAAGCTTCTATACAACAAAGAAAACACTCAACATGTAATGAAATAATCTGCAGAATGAGGAAAGACTTGTGAGCTATTCATATGATAAAAAGGTAATACTCAGAGGATATAAA
>NW_008333887.1:166341-166643 GCF_000622305.1 Nannospalax galili | reverse complement strand
GTATCGTCTCCCCCCTCTATCATGGTTTTCCCACTTAAGGTGCCCACACTACCCCCCCTTTCTTCCTTACTAATACCCTTGCTCCTATAATCCTACCTCTGTTGAACTGCTTCTTCCTCCTTATCCCCTATGTTCCTCGTATACCCTTCCCTCCCCCCTCCCTTAAATTAACCCAATTTTTATCCACATCTCCCTTATTAAGGCCTGTTTCCTACTGTTCTTCTCTTTCAGGCTCTTTCTTTTCCATTACCTCCGAGATTCCTTTCCATTATCCTGGTTCCTGTAGTTGTGCCTGGATACAC
>NW_008333887.1:161669-164494 GCF_000622305.1 Nannospalax galili | reverse complement strand
TGCACAGTCAAGTTTATTGACTCTCATTTCACAATACCTAGGAAATGGAAATAACCTGAAGGTCCTTCAACCAGTTAATGGAAAATTAAAATTCAGCACACTTTCTCAACAAAGTTCTAAAGAAGTCATGAAATTTTCAGGTAAATGAACTGAACTAGAAACTATTATACTAAGTAAGGTAACCCAGTCTCAGAAAAACAATGTGTGATGTTTTGGTCATATTTCTGTGGTTGCGGTAAAACATCATGACCAAGGCAACATGTGGAAGGAAGAGTTTTTTTGGCTTACAGTTTCAGGGAATTAAGACTATTGAGGCAGGGAAGCATGGTGACAGAAGTGGCCTGCACACAAAGCTGGACACTCACGTCTTCAGGCAGATACAGGAAGCAGAGAGAAACTGGAAATGTAGCAACACTTAAATACTCTCAAAGCCAGTCCCCGGTGACATGCTTCCTCCGACATGGCCATATCTCCTAAAAGTTCAATAATCCTCCAAAAATAGCATCAGGAACTGGGGATCAAATGTCTAAATACTTGGAGCCTCTGGGAGATATTCTCATTCCGATCACCACACATGTTCTATCTCATTTTAGAATCCTAGCTCCAAATCCTTTGATGTGAGTGTGTAGAGTGATATAACTGCAGGAACCAGGAAAAGGAAATGGAATCATAGTGGAAGAGGAGAAAAAGGGAGAGTAAAAAAGGATCTCAAATGAGGAGGTGTTAGGAGACAGGGGTTGTCAAAGGAAATGAGGAAAATGAGGAGTACTTAAACTAGGAAGAATGAGAAGGATTTTACAGGGGAGAGAAAGAAAAGAGAGATAATTAATGGCCTGGTGGTGTGAAAAGCTAAAGGGAAAAGTAGTATTTAATAAGTTTACTGAAAAATACACATGACCTATAAATGTGAGAGTATGTGTACAGCTGAAAGCTATATGACAGAATCACAAGTCCAGGCAAGGGAATCTTCCCTTTGAGTTGTTGGTTAGGGTAGTCTAAGATACTCCAAAAATAATGCAAGCTCTTGCCACAGTTCTTATTGTCCCCAGAACTTGAAGACAAGATATTGCTGAAGTCACAGGATACTTAGGACACAGGATTTGGAGCAATTGAGCTGGACCTGACCTGGATGCCTCCTCCCTGAAGACCAGATCTCATAGCATCAGAACATATTTTGAAAGCTTCCAAAGGATAAAACAATGCAATTATCTTGCCCAACTGTAAATCCTGGGAGCAATGACCTACACAACTACTTATTGCTGTAGGTACCTTTATGTTAGTGCTAATCAACAGTGTCTAATTGGACTTGAGTCTCACTTAATGGGAGAGAAGTCTCGAGTGGTACTGTAAGTATAGCCAAGTACATGTGGCTAGAGAGACCTTAGACCCTAAAGAAAAATCGAATTCTGTCACTCCCCTCGATCCAAATAATTTCTTACTCTATCCTAAGTACATATCCTTATATTTATGGACATGTGTACCTCTCATCACAGAGGTAAGAAGCTACTTTTTATGACAGATGGAGACTATTTTAGAGTTCCACAACTGATAACACACAAAGAATATATGTCTGAAAGATGCCCAGCCCTAAGTGACACACCTACTGTGGAACTTCTACACATAAAGCTCATAGAACATAGTGGAACATGGGTAGAGAGACTATTAATACATCCCTCAACTCTCACCAGCAAAGCTTCCTCATACAACAGAATATAATGCACCCAGAAGGCCACAGCTGGCCAAGTTTTAGAGAATAAAGAGACTGCAGAGTGTGTGTCCCCGGATAGGACTCCTATACTAAACCTCAGCCACCCATGGCTCAGGGATCATCGGGGAAGTGGGGACAAAGACTGAAAGAGCCAGGATTGGGGCATGAACATAAGAAACAGAGGCTTTCAGGCTTCTGGGAACTTGCTTGTGAAATTGCAAAAATGGTCCATAAGACCCATGCCGACTCAATCAGACAAAAACCCAGCACTGAATGAGGGAAATGGGCAGCAGGTTCCAGCCCTAGCCAAGGAACTGCTGACAAGTGATTATTGTGGGGTGAGGGAGAGTAGAGCTTCTTTAAGGGAGTGACTCTAGACAAGCTGACTAGATTCCAGTAGTTGAACTTGCACCAAGGGACATCTGGATACAAATGCTTGACTGGCTTTTCTAGGGGGTTCTCATTGTGCTCCTCTAGAGGATTACTGGTATTTGGTGGGAATATGTTATTTTGGTTTTTCATGTTATTATTTTTTCTCTGTGATTTTGACATGTGAATTTCTTTTGTAGTTTCTGACTCTTGTGTGATACTCGGGCCTTCAAGTTTAGTTCTGCTTCTTTTTTTTGAGCTTTATGTGTCTTTGTGGTTTACTTTTTGGGTATGAAGAGCTGGTTCGTCTAAGCTTCTGGTTCTCTCTTTTGATTTTATATTGTTGAGGCTGGATTGATTTTTGTCTTCAGGATTTCTGCGGTGGCCCAATTCCAATGTGGATCAGAAATTTTCAGATTTTCTCCTTAGGTCTGGAATCTTCTAAGAATGCTTTTGGCCTCAGGAGCTTGGGTGTTGGACTGACCTGAGACCCTGGCCATGGCCGCGCCACGCAGGGATGCAAAGGCAGATGGGGCGGGAAGAAGCCCCATGATTTCCCAGGGAATGGACTGAGTAGCTGGATTGTACTGGATGCAAAGGATCAGGGAGAGTAAAGGTAAGCCTCGGAGCCCTAGAAAGAGGCTGTCAGCCCCAGAAAGAGGCTGGTGGGTGTTGCAGGACAAGGGAAGTAGAGGCAGGTGAGGGCGGGGCCAGTACCAGAAGTGGTGCTCCTGGAGCCCAAGAAAGG
>NW_008333887.1:154824-161629 GCF_000622305.1 Nannospalax galili | reverse complement strand
CTGTCTGGGGCCCCAAGACTAGGAATGGCACAGGGCCCAAACTAGGAGTATAGAATGGTGGGGGGGAAGGAAGGGTCAATGAGGCTTAGGGAGTCCCGGGGGGGAGGGCTGCGCTATAGACTTACCCCAAGAGGTCTGAGGATGGTAGGCTATAGGCTAGGAGAGTTAGCCGGTGGTGCAGGCCCAGGGAAGCAGAGAAAGGTGAGGGCGGGGCCAGGACCAGAAGCAGTGCTCCTGGGGCCCAAGAAAGGGACTGAGTTGGTCTGGGTGAGAAGGATCAGGAAGCAGTATTGGTTCCCCAGGTGTCTGGGGCCCCAAGACTAGGAATGGCGCAGGGCCCAAAATAGGAGTATAGAACGGCGGGGGTGATAGAAGGGGGGATGTGGCTTAGGGAGTCCTGGTGGGGAGAGCTGCGCTATAGACTTACCCCAAGAGGCCTGAGGATAGTAGTCAAGAGCTTCCTTTTAATGACAGACTCACTTAGCTGTAATAGTAACCCATTGTGTTGAAAGTCTTTGAAATGCCCTTTACTTTTTGTGGGAGAGTCATGGTTCTACGTTATGAACTTCAAAGATCTTGGGATTTTAAAAACAATGACAGGAAAGATGAGAAAGAATTGAAAAAAAAAAAAAGATCAATTGGGATGATTCTTGTAAAAAATAGAGACAAGAGAGTGCTAATGAGTTTGGAAAGTTCAGATCAAGATGCCTACATAAGACCTGCAAAAATAAAGACAGAAAGAAAGATAGTTCACTGGGTGGAACAACTCAAAGAGAATCTGTTCCCTTCCGGTGGTAAGAGATAAAGCCCAAACTATTCCTAGCTTGGAAAAAAAAAAAGAAAAATCCTTCCAACGTTGTTTTGTCCAGTTACAACTTGGGACCATAAGGAGGTGTGCAGATGCAGACATGGACCCAGAAAGCATCCTAACCTAGAGGGCCTCTGGGAATAGCCCTGTCTCCAAGTCTGTGGTGGTTTGATTGAGAATGTCCCTCATAGGCTCCAAGTATTTGAACATGTTGTACCCAGTTGGTGGCACTGTCTAGGGAGGTCATAAGAGGTATGGCCGTACTGGCGTTAACATGCCACTGGGTGGTGGGCTTAGAGAGTTCTTAAGCCTTGCAGGATCTCCAGTTGCTTTCTGATTCCAGTGCCTGCTTGAAGATGCAAGCCTACGTTTTCCGCTCCTGCTCAGGCCACCTCTGCCACCATACCGCCCCACCATGATAGACTCTAATTCCTGTGGAACTGTAAGCTCAAATTAACTTTTCCTTTTATAAGTTCTTTGGTCACGGTTTTTAATCAAAGCAACAGAAACGTAGCTAATACAATGTTCAATATCTCTCTCATTCGTTTTTCTTTGTGTCATTTTACTTCTCACCATTGTGATGCACAAAGTTTTGAAAAAATCAGCTCTTGTACTTGGCATCTGTCTTCTCACTTCATGTACAATTCTTTTTCTAAGCACTTTTCTCTTTGTTTCGAGCCTCTGGACTTCTGTGATTTGTATAAATAATAGTACTTGCCATCAATTTGTGTTAATTTTCTGTGAATACTGTTATTAAATTAATGATATGTAAATCTTTATTTAAAATTTGTTGCTTTATGGTGATGCTTCCTATTTCATTTACTTTCTAATGAAGAGCAAATTTTAACTCCATTACTTACTTAAACTACCCTTTCTGATTCAAGCAACACACTGTTGCACTTTTTATATATTTTATCAAATCCTTTCATTAAGTTTTATTTATGGATCTGACTGCTCACAGTAGAATTAAAAGAAAAGTGCAAAATAAATGGCTATAGTAAATTCTTGCTCAATACTCTTTTATTTTTTTTCAAAAGTTTATGTGATTCTGATGATATCAGAGGCTACAAAATCCCCTCTTCCTTCTCTCCATCCCAGAAAAACATCTGAAAAATCAGGGAAGAAATGGCAGAAATGACTCTGGGAATGTCTAAATGAATATAAAAAGTTGAAAAGTTACTTACATGGAAAGCTAACTGAATATTAAGTGAGAAGCAGGTAAGACAGCGTTGTGTACTTGGACTATTCTCATCCTCAAACCCCAGCAGGGTTATAGTGGTGATCACATAACGCTAGGAGCTTTGCCTTACAGTAAGTGCTGCGATGACTTCCTACAGAGGACAAAACCACCAGTCATATCATCTTATCAGTGAAAATAATCAACCTGACAGGAAATGAAGATATTCTTTCATTCTTCTTGCCTTAGACTGTTGTCCCTTTTGGCGAGAACATTGTAATAATATATTTTGTATGAGGAAATCTTAAAAATGCAAAAACATTAAAAGAGTGAGGGCCGGAGAGATGGCTCAGTGGTTAAGTGCACTGACTGCTCTTACAAAGGACTCAGGTTTGATTCCCAGCACCCACATGGCAGCTACAAACCATCCTTAGCTGCAGTTCCAGGGGACTCTGAAGCCCTCTTCTGACCTCTGCGGCATTGCACAACATGAGTAAACTCACGTACATGCAGGCAATACACTCGTACACATAAAATAAAAATAACAAATAAAATTTTTTTTAAAAAAAAGAATGAGCTAAATCTTAGTACATCCTTGGGGGACTGCAGGTTACATGCCTGTGGAGGAGAAATTCAAGAGCAGACAGTAGGAAACAAATGCCCAAACATAATTTAAAACTGTTTTTATATTAATTGAGCCTCTAGCAAAGCGCAGGTTTATCCACAGGCAGCACAAATCCTCAGGAATCACAGCACTTGAATACAAACTCTAGGTGATCACTGAAGACCTGAGTGGCAGAAAAACTTCCAGAAAGCAGGCTAAAAGACAAATTAAGACCTTCAGAAAATAAGTAGCTATTTCAGGCACTACCGAAACAAGATTAGGTACAATATATTATCTAGCATTTCCAGCTGTCAACAACATCTACATGGCATGCAGAGAAACAGAAAATGTGATCCACATAAAAAATCAGGAAGTCAACAAAAACTGTCCAAGTAGATTACGTATGTTGACTGAAGAAAGACCTCAAAATTAATTATACATGCCTGATGAATTTGAAGAAGCCATGTTTAATATGTATGGTGCATGTATTAACAATGAATCCAAACAGAATCTCAATAATATAATATAAGCTACTTATAAAGAATCAAATGCACAAACTGAAACATTGACAAATGGGATAGAATTGAAGATCCAGATTTAAACCTGTGCACTTAGAGGAAATAGTTTTTTTTACAATGGAGCAAAAAATAGACATTGAAAAAAAAAACCCAGCATCTTCAAGTGGTTCAGGCAGAAATGGATAGCTATGTATAGAAGAATTCAACTAGACTCATACCTCTCAACCTGCACAAAGCTCCACTCAAAATGGACCAAGGACTTCAAATTAGACCTGAAACACTATGATAGAGGGGAAATTATTAAATACCCTGGAACTTAAAGACTCAGGAAGGGATTTTCTCAATAAGACCCCAGTACTGCTGGCATTAAGACCAACAGTTGACAAATGAAACTTCATGAAACTGAAAATTTTCTGTACATCAAAGGATACATTGAAGTGAACAGGCAGCCTACAGAATGGGAAAATATCTTTAGCATAAATATCCATCTGACAGAGGTTAGTATCATGAATATGAAAAGAACTAAAAAAAAAACTGAACATTAAAAAATATCTTTCAGGGCCGGGCGTGATGGCGCACACTTTTAATCCCAGAACGTGGGAGGCCAAGCCTGGTCTACATAGTGAGTTCCAGGACAGCTGGGGCAACAGGGAGACCCTGTCTCAAAAAGACCAAAAAAAAAAAAATTGGAGCAAGGGGGCTGGAGAGATAGCTCAGCAGTTAAGAACTCTGGCTTGTCTGGTGGAAAGACTGTAAGACCCAGAGGTGGCAGATGAGTACAAGGAAAACATGGTTCTGGGACACAATAAGGTGGTTGCACATGTGAACCACAGAGCTTGTGACAGCATACATAAGACCTGCTCAAGACAAAGACAGACAAAGCCCATAGGGCACTGGGAAGGTGGGCAAGAAGCCCCAGTCCTCAGTGAGGAACTATTGACAACAGAGTTGCTGGGAGAGGGAGAGTCAGTTTTCTTCAAGGGTATCATGCTAGGTAGGTTGACAAGGCTCTAGAGGATTGACTTGTACTTAAGAATATTTGGGGAACACAAACGTGATGATATACCTTTAATAAATTTTTTTTTAATTAAAAAAAAATAGAGGACATGCATTTGGTAGGTTGGTAAGGTGTGTGTGATTCTAGAAGGAGACTGGGATCTGAGTATGAGAAAAATATTCTGTATGAAATTTTCAAAGAAGCAATAAAATAATTTTTAAATCAAATGTACAGTTTAAAGAGGAAAAAGTATTATAACCTAAATTCAAAAAGATTATCTCACTGGGATATTTTTAATTAACTGAAACAAGAACCTGAGAATAAATTGATGTAATTCATCCAATCTGAAGACGGAGAAAAAATTTACACAGAGCCCCCCCCCAAAGTGTGGGATGACAGTTACTAAACCCAGATGCCAGTAATAGGAGTTACAGAATAAAAAGGAAGAAAAACTTGTTTAAAAAGAGACTTAAAACTCTGCAAGTTCGATAATAAAATTGAGAAACTAAGAACCTCAAAAAAAACCTAACATGAGACAAAAGGAGATGAACTTTAACAATCTAATCACGCTATACCTAACACTACATGAGATAGAGCCAAAAATGTCTTGAAACCAACAAAAGAAAAATGATTCATTATACACATGAAAACAACAGTATGATTAATGGCTAACTTCTCATCAGAAACAAAATTCACAGCAGTAAAATTGCCTTTTTCAAAGCATTGAAAACAACAAAACAAAGAATCAGTCAACTCAGAATGTTTATCTAATAAAAATACCCATCAAAATGAAGGAAAATAAAGATATTCAGAGATAAATAAATACTAAGAAGTATATTGATAGCAGATAACTTTAAAATATATTAAAGGAAATCTTCCATGATTAAAGGATACAACAACCAAATGATAACTCAAATCTGTAGAAAAAGGCAAATCACAGGAGAAATGTCAAAATATGCATGTATATTATATAAAATTGATATATATTGAAAATACATACTTTCTCAAATACAGAAAATAATGTGAAAAATATCAATTATAATGTGCTATTATTAAGCTTATTTCATACATTAATAGAATATATGTAACAATAATAAAGAATAAAAACAAAAACACTATTTCTATAATTATCTTAGAATGAAATTGAAATTGGTTAAAATAAATTAAGATTCATATTACAAAAACTATATTGCTCAATATAATAACATTAATAATAGTAATGACTGTTGTAGTTTCAAAGTGTACCTCCAAAGTTCATTTGTTTGGAAACTTAATTTCCAACTTTGAATGTTGGTTGAAGTTGATGATAAGGCCTTTGGTGGAGGTAATTAGGGCTAGATTAAATTATAAGGTTGGGGGGTCTTATAATGTGATCAGTGCTTTATGAACCCTTTAGAAAATACCTGAGTTTGCAAACTGCCACTGCATCCCTGTGATGCCTTCTATCATATTAGGAGAAAGGAGAAGTAATGCCATATGGAGTCGTCCTTCATTGGAAATTATGCAATCTCATGTACTCTGTTATACTAAAACATACACACACACACACACACACACACACACACACACAGAGAGAGAGAGAGAGACAGAGAGAGAGAGAGAGGAGAGACAGACAGACAGACAAAATGGTATTGAGAAGTAGAATTTTTTTTTTTATTGCAACAAATGCCTGAACATGAAGTAAAGAACTTGAAATCAAGAAGTGGAGAGGAGTTGAATAAAAATTGAGGCTAGGAAAAGCAAGACTGTTTAAAACCAAGCATCTATTGTTTGTCTGGTAAAAGCTCAGAAGAAAACAGTAGGAAAAGTCTGGGCTTTCTTAGAGGTCACTTAGTGGTCACGATCAGAACACAGATATAAATTTAGATAGTAAAGGCTGTTCTGAGGAAGCACCAGAGGGAAATGAGGAACAAGTATTAGATAAATGTCTAAAGGCCATCTTTATTACATAGTTACAAGGAACTTGGTAAAAACTTGGTCACTGCCCTTTATGGAATGGACAACTGAAAATCAATAAACTATGATATGTAGCTGTGGAGCTACTGACATTTTGTAGCTGGTCGAGGAGGGCGAGTCAGTTTTCTTTAGGGGTGTGACCACTGGTAGGCCAACCATGCTCTAGGAGATGAACTCAAACCAAGGAGCATTTTTGGGCAACACAAATTGAACTAGATGGGCTTTTGAAAAAAAGAGAGGATGTGCTGTTGGGTGGAGAGAGAGGTGGTGGTGGAGCTGGGAGAGAAGGGTGAATGAGTTAATATGATCAAAATATACTGTATGAAATTCTCAACCGACCATGACTAGTAATAATCAGATAAATACAGATTAGAGATGCATGCACCAACATCTCAGTGTTATTAGCAAAAACAATGAGTCTCTGTAAGAAACAGTATATTTTAAAATGAAATGAAGATTTTTTTAAAGGTTAATAACTCAATTTTATGTCTTACAGGGTTTATACTGAGTTCAATATTGTTTAACTGTATTAATTCAACTGTGAACCTAAAATTTTACAGCCACTTTTGAAAGAGATGTATCCTTCCTCTGGAGTGTGTAACTGAATATGTTAAAGCTGTAATGAAATGCTTCGTCTAATCATGTGCTTAAACTTTTTAAAAAATTTAAAAAATAATTCTTCAAAGCATAAAAATTTGCTCCTTAATAATTAGTAGATGTGAAAAACATTACCACTGAAATCTAC